>NW_005187428.1:1699645-1759142 GCF_000239375.1 Pundamilia nyererei | reverse complement strand
TTGCACATGCAAAATTAGACCTGTGCACAAAAATCAATGCTGAAATATTGGTTCTCTCTTCTGGCTCTCCATCCTCATCATTCCTTCCACGGTCTACAAATGCATTATTTGTTCATTATATTGTGACAGAGCTAATTAATACATCATCCTGGATGCATTACCCCTGTTTTTGCTTCGAAAGTCTGCCCGGTTGCTTTTGAAGCAGGATGTGTGATTAGCGCAGTGACATCTAAAGTCCCTGTGCATAAGTGTAGTAGTTTTTTTTTTTTTAATCCCACGCTGTTCACTACAGGCTCACATGGAATGCTACAATCACTGACAGGGAAAGAGGAGAGCATCAGAACAAAAGGAAATACCTCCCCTTGCCAGAGAGGAAAGAGTTAAGCCTATTACAGAAGACCAATCAGGACGGGGAGAGCACTGCAAACCTCCGCAGTAAGAGAGAGAGAGAGAGAGAGAGGGAGGGATCGAGGGAGTGAGGGAGAAAGAGGGGAGCAGAGCAGGAGAGAGATACCAGGAGTGTGATGGTTTGCACTCCTATCCTGACAGAAGGAGCGATCACAACAGAGAGTTGGGTGGCTAAAGGAGTTTTCACAGTGCGCATGGATGGATGAAAGTAAAATGGGTAAAAGAGGGAAAAAGGGGGAATCCCACCAACATCCATGTCAAGACTCATCTCTCTGGACTTCTTCTGTCTGGTACTCAGGAAGGAAAGAACATCTGTCAGTTGTGTGACCCTTGTATGTTCATCACTATTCAGTCCTGGATTCCTGCTGAGAGAAGTGCAAGAGAAAAACATCAGCTTCTGTCAGTCGCACCGAATTGTTGCAGAGGTGGAAGGACAGGGGACAGCGTGGTGAACAGACCAGCTCAGGAGCATCTGTGTTTACTCTGCATGGTGAGCTTTGCTGTGCTGTGATGGGGCACTCTATACTTATTGCTTTGATCTACAGCGCTAAGCCGAGCAGAGAGTATATGGCAGCAAAGATTAATGAGGGACCAAACATCTCTGTTAGAACAATTGTGAAGGATTAGAAATCGCAAATATAATTTCCTGAACAGTTTCAGTCATAATGTGTTTTTGGAGGACTTTAATTGAGAAACATTTGGTTTTGCTTAAACCAATTAGTAGCTAAATAAAACCAATTCTGGTTTTTAATGGGCAATTCAAGGAAGCTAATTGTCTAAAAGGCTTTTCTTCTTTTTTCAATTTTATCCACTGCAATGTACGTGTATTCCACTGTGGGCACACTTGTGTCTTACTGCTACACACCTACTTACAAACAAGCACATGCCCTATGCTCTGTGATATAAGAAACTAAACATGAAATCTTGGTTGTTCACCTTAAAATTGTGCTGTATGTCTTACGTGCTACAGAGGAACGATCATTTATGATGGCACTCTGGTATACAAGTAAAGGCATATCTCACTTTTGCAACCTTGAAGAGTGACAGATGTGTTCTTCCAGAGAGATTATATGGATCACATATCGGGGCATGCGAGGAGGCATCCATGTCTCTGTAGCAAGTTTCCCAACGGATCGCACTCCACCAAAGCTTTAAGCAAGTCTGTGCCGTTGGTGAGAATGCAACAACAGCAATGTCACCAACACTGTTGCTGCACAAGTAGCATCCTAATAAGCATTTTCCTTTATTGATATGTACATGCATAACACGAATCACAAGATAACGCTGCAGTTAATCTTGAATCTCAAAACAGAACGATGAGATGTAAAATACTCCGTGGCTTTTGTGCATCCCTTTATTAGCGCTACTGTCTCGTTCACCAAGTGCATCAGGTTCTGCACAGGAACACGATAAGACATCAGAGGCTTGCTGCTTTGTTAATGAGAATTTCTTTGTCGCCTCTCTATTGAGGATATGTCTACTTTCACTAATTCGTCCCCCACACTTCCCTTTTCTTCTCCTTCTACTCCCTCTCTGTCCTTATCTTATTCTCGTTATTATCCATTTTCCTGTCCTCTCTCTTTTTCTCTCTGTCTCTTTAGGTCACTGTGAATGAAAGGTGTGGAACTGAAGGACATGTAGATGTTACCGTTTACACATCCGGCCTCCTAAAGACTAATTATTGTCTGGGATCTCTTTACAAATCTATAAGGCAATTTCTCTCTCTGGTGAACTGACATCCACTACCTCACGATAATGACCTTTGCCTGAATTGCAGATTCAAGCCCCCACCCTACCCCACCCCAGCCCTCCTGAGTACCTTTAAATACTGGTAATCACAAATGACAGTGTTCACAGATGTCATTGCGACTGGATACACATACGCTACAGTCATGCCATCTCCGGTGATTTAGGTTTAAGCATGTCGTGGGACAAACTGGAGATCTGTGCTCAGTCAATGGCAGCTGGAGCCAAGAGAACAGAGACTAATGAGAAAGGTAGAGATTGAAGGCCTGTTCCATTAGTACTCCCAGGGGAAGCATGGGCCTGTATGCTGGCCGGACACTCTGACCTCTCCCAAATACATGTGGGACATTACTGTGGTGTGCACCGGAAATATCTGCATGGCAGACAGACAACTGCGCTTCTTGGAGTACCAGACATGGATATGGATGTAACTATTTTCTTATACACAAATATCTGACTGCTATTTTCTCACTGTATACAAAAGAAGCAAAAAGGCTCATGTTATGAGCACTACATTTTAGCACTGCACTGGAGAAAGAGAGTCTGCGTTTCTTTGTTTTCTTGGTTGGCTGTGACTCTCCTGCCTGGGAATATCATGCGACTATAAACAGGAGGTGGCTCAGACATCTGATCCCTGCTCTGCTCATCTATCAGTTATCTCAGCATTACCAAATCAAACCAGAGATCTGAGAGAAGAAAAAAAATCAGCCTAGAAGACATCAGCCTATGTTCCCCAGCATCCACTGGATACAGGTGGCTAATTGCTTAGCTTTCTTGCCAACAAGGTCAGAAAGGAGAAAAGTGACAACTCATTGACATCTTTGGTGAGACAGTTGGGGTTTTTCGGCCTCTCTGGGAGGGACTAGCAGTAAAAGGAAAAGCCTCGCTGGGGGCTCTAGTTGAACGGAAGCACTTTTCTACAAGCGATGTTTGGATGCGATGCTCGTCTCTGTGGATCTAACATGGACTCTATGGCCTGATTACACCGCTCTGGTGTTCAGATAGTGCTGGAGGCAAGGGTAAATATTACAGAAACATTTGTTGTTCTCCATGTCATCTAATAACCATATTCAGATTTGACTGGGGTTGGCTAGATGAGTTTAATAATGCATGCACTAATAAGCTGTTATGATTTATCCTAGAGTAAGATATAATTTTTCTTCTTCCTAACAACAATTTTATGACATTTCCAAATGCCAGCAGCTTTTTTTCTTCGATCCATTGATTAGCCTGAATGGACACTCAGTATTTTAATGTGCATCTCTAATAGCTGGAAGTCTGACAATGTAAACATCCCTGTTTGGCAGAGTCCTCTTGTTATAAACTATAATTCATAATTTTGCAGTGGAGAAAATGCTGTGAAAAATGATTAGTTTAGTTACTAAGGAACATATAATGTGTTATAAAGTGTTATTCAGTAGATGCTCAGAACTACACTGTGCCACAAGTAGGTTTTGACAAAACAACAATATACCAAGCAATCTTGAAAATGAAAACATTGGAATTCAGTCTGTTATATGACTCCGGTGTAGACGCAACAGCCTGAAATAGGATCACTGAGACAGTATAGTTACCAAGGAGTCATGCCAATCACGTAGTGAGACAATCTAATCTTCAGGGCATAACAGGAAAGAAAATCATTGCTCTATTTAAGTGTGTGCTCTTGGTATTTCTCATTTAAATGCTGACGCTTCCTTCTTACTGGATAACTTCATCTGATAAGAGTTATCACATAAGTGTTAAATGGAACTTCCCAGAGATGCACAAACAAAAACCCGTCATTTCCTTTTCCACTTCATAAATATATTTTTTTTTTCACTCCCTACACACAGGATAATGTGCCCTGAAAAAGAAGCCACCATGAGCAACGTCACGGTCACCGACAACACTGAGCCCATCGGCGGCACCATGAGTCCGGCGACCCCCAGCCTATATCCTGTTAGTTTTCAGGTCTCCCTGACAGGCTTCCTCATGCTAGAAATCCTGCTTGGCCTGAGCTCCAACCTCACTGTGCTTGCCCTTTACTGCATGAAGTCAAACCTCATTAGCTCCGTCAGTAACATCGTCACTATGAACCTCCATGTGCTGGATGTACTGGTTTGCGTGTGCTGCATCCCTCTCACCATTGTGGTGGTCCTACTCTCCCTGGAAGGAGACACAGCCCTCGTCTGTTGCTTCCATGAAGCCTGTGTTTCCTTCGCTAGTGTTGCCACTGCTGCTAATGTACTGGCCATCACCCTTGATCGTTACGACATCTCTGTCAAACCAGCCAACAGAGTCCTGACCATGGGTCGTGCCCTGGCCCTGCTGGCCACCATCTGGGTGCTATCCTTTGTTAGCTTCCTTGTACCCTTTATTGAGGTGGGCTTCTTTGCTCAAGGCCACACAGAGCAGAACCAGACACTGGTGGAGAACGTGGTCCCCACTAACCAGTACTACAATGAACTTGGCCTCTATTACCACTTGCTTGCTCAGATTCCTATTTTCTTCTTTACTGCTATTGTCATGCTAATCACCTACTCAAAGATCCTGCAAGCGCTCAACATTCGCATTGGTACGCGTTTCCATGCTTCACAGAAGAAGAAAGCTCGCAGGAAAAAGCGTCTGTCCATGACAACCATGACAACACAGCAAGAGACCACGGACGGCTCGCAGAGCAGTGGCACCCGTAATCCCACGCTGGGTATGCGAACCTCCGTCTCCGTCATTATTGCCTTGCGCAGGGCAGTTAAACGTCACAGGGAAAGACGAGAACGCCAAAAGAGAGTTTTCAGAATGTCCCTCCTCATCGTGTCTACGTTTTTGCTGTGCTGGACGCCCATCACGGTACTAAACACAGTAATCCTCAGCGTGGGCCTCAGTGACCTGATGGTCAAGTTGCGACTAGGCTTCCTGGTCATGGCTTATGGGACAACTATCTTTCACCCACTACTCTATGCCTTCACAAGGCAGAAGTTCCAGAAAGTCTTGAAAAGCAAGATGAAGAAGCGAGTGGTGTCAATAATTGAGGCGGACCCTACCCCCAATAACGCTATTATTCACAACTCTTGGATTGACCCAAAGAGGAACAAAAAGGTGACGTTTGAGGACAAAGACGCCCAACTGAAATGTCTATCTTCAGAGAATGTGGAGTGAAGGAACTTATCATCTTATCAGCAAATACAGTCAAAGCAGCTAAAACTGACATCAGGTCATGACGAAAAAGGGAAAACGTTAATCCAAAGCAGTAATGTAAATGTTATGGGCAGTAGAACATACAACAACATGAGTTAGATTATTTATTACTATTTATTGAGAACAAAACTAGGTTTCATAGATATACTGTCTACTGTACTGTAGATATTGCATGGCTTTTTGTATCAGTCGCAACATAAATAACATTGTGTACATACAAATACATGTACAGAATAGGGTAAGCAAAGTATATATATATATATATATATATACAGAGAGAGAGAGATAGAGAGAGAGACAAAGACATAGAAATTGTTATGTAAATGTATATTTATAATAAATTTTGTGTTCACTCGTACTCTCCCCTCCCCCGAGTAAAATGTCTGTGACTGTGTAACAGCTGTGAGATTACTCCCATTCATCACTGTGCAACTCGTTCTGACACCAGACCCTGATATCACCAGTGACCACTGACCTTATTGCCGAGAAAGAGCACTCACACTTAAATGAGACAATAAGCGTGAAGCCACACCAAAACACACACAGGTCAAATGTAATGTGGAAAAATAGGTATTGGAAGTTGTGGATGTTTTATTGCTTTAGCTAAAAGTGTAAAAAAAACCCTTTGAGATTGCCGCTCACAAACACCGCTTTTATAGTCGACAAAGACCAAGATCACATTTCTCAGACGCAACAGAACGCCACGGTTCTCATCATCACGTCTGACATAAAAACAGATGTTATGAAAAATCTGTTTCGCATTAGCAGTCACCTCTTTGAGCCAAATGGAAATTCTACAGTTGCCTTATTTTCATTTGATGAATTGTGTTGTGGCAGAACAGGAGACTGTGACAGTGACGAGCACATGCTGAACACACTGAATGAATGATCAGCAAGCATTGTGTTTATTTTCGATTGCACAATAATCCACAGATAACGTTTCAATACACAAGTTTCTTAACCGAAGGGAAATTGTTGTATTATCGAATTGTCTGTGCTTAACAACAACAGCCAAACGACAATGCTTTCCAAATAAGCAAATCCGTGACTGTAATAAAGGATCACTGCAAATATCATGAAGGAAAATAAAAGATTTTGTTTACAATACACAACAATGAAGTTCTTCTTCCATGCTTGCGTGTAACTACCAGTAGTGCATGCCTTTGATTGTTTATCAAAGAGAAAGGACGTTAAATGTGTTTGTATTTTTCAGCTGATAGATTATGATGCAGCCAGCTTTGTATTTTTGGCTCAACTTGTCTAGTTGACACATTTGCCCTAAATAACTCAGAATAATTTATTCATTCAGCTGCAGAAGACTTTCTGAAGTAAAAATCTGCAGGGAAAAAAAATACTGTCACCTTAATACATTTGATGTGCACTTTAATACCAAATCTGCATGCAGAGTAACAATATTCATCAGCATGTAAAACCCCCCTCAGCTACTGTGGCAGTCTACTTCATTTCAATCCCAGGGTCAACAATTAGACTCTATCTGTGATGTGGATACACACATCGCATTTCCATGCATACATGAAGGTACACACAAATTCATTTCCATTTGTTCCCATGGTACATTTCTGTAATGAACTTTTTACATGCGTGCCGTTGCTGCATCAGGTATGGTAGAAAACTGAAGAGCCCTTTAAATCCCGAGAGCACAGTTGTGTTGGCTACCAGAGTGATTACACAACCTCGATCAGATGCCTCTCTAGCTGTCGGCGTCTGGTTTGTAGCACAGCAGAAAGGAGTGATATGGGAATATTGATGCAGGCGAGGTTCTTTATGGCTCCCACTGTTAACAAGCAGTGTGGATGTCATGGTGCCTTGAGGGCACATTTGTGATTGAGAGTGGAGATGGGAACATTGCCAGCAACAGATTAGCTGACAGGGCAAAGAAAGTGACCTACAAGATGGCACATTTAGCCAGAGGATAAACCTAACATGAATATGTATACAAGTCGGAATTTTACAAGACAGACTTCCAAGGTGAGGCATCAGAAATAAGTCTATACATTTATACGGGCATACAACAGTGAGACACAATAACCAACAGGATTATCTTCCTGGAAAACACGTGAATTAGATCTGTGCTCAAATGCCAGGTACTATTCTAAACTTCATCAGTGCTGCTGGAAAAAAAATCATTTTTATTGATTCCCTCCTAAAATTACCCCGCAAAGACCAATACAATTTATGTTAACTAGACTCTGAGGTCACAATTTGTTTTCGATCCACAAGTGCAGCCACACTGGAGAGAAACAAACAAGCCAAAAAAAGATCTCGTGAACACACCAACATATCCTGATGTGCTGGGTAATGTATCAGTTCCCTTGATGTTACTTCCTGCACACACAGAAATGTGTGAGTACTGGGTACATCATTTAATGGCAATGCTAATACCATTATTTGCATTATTTCTATTATACATACTGACCTTAAAGGGCCTACTTGGTTAGACTTCTGTTGTGTTTTGTAGCTTCTTGTTCCCATTACCAGCTATTTTAAAGTCAGGTCACAAGCCTTGGTCCTTATCAGTTCACAGAGACCGTTACCTTTTTTATTGATATGATGTTGTTACAAACACCATGACTATAACAGAGGAGAAAATATTCTTCATTGCAAAGGCTCTTCTCCTGTGCAACTGAAAAATGAACTAGAGTAATGTGTAAAATCAAGCTTTGGGTCTCTTGTCAATATAGTTGGCATTTTTCAGACTGACCTTTTTGAGCCGCAGTGTCCTCATTCATTTCTGGATTACACATACTGCGCTATAAAATTGTTTTAATGCTTCATTTCCTCTGTGGCAACAAAACACATTGCACAAGCCTTCAGAAAAATGTGTTTTCTAAACTGGGATAGCAAAACACTTTGAGTGCTGACCATAGGTTGAAAATTGTAGCCACTCTGGCATCACCTATTGGTTAGTGAAACACCATGTCAAGCCTTAAGCAGGAGGACAGCTGTCATAAGGGGAGGATCAGACTGATAAAAGAGCCACACTAGTACCATAATGACTTGTCAATCGCAAAAACATATCCTGCTTCATACTTCGCTTTGACTCTAATGAGGGTCATAGGTTACAGAAAATACATAATAACGCTTGAAACTAGAGAACGAAATGAAAACATTCTTCTATTTCCCATTATGTTTTACTTTATTTATTTATTTTTATTAGAGGTCAGCTTCTGCTGTCCAAAAAGTCTCAAGCCCCTCCTCATTTCTCCCCATTTTGCTAGCAAAATAGGAAATATGTAGAACCATTTATTGCAACACAAGCATACGTTTTAAATATGGCCGCCGGTCCCAAACCATGACAGAGCCTTCACTGTGTTTTACTGATGGCTGTGGACACTCACTGTTATACCTCTTTTCTGACCTCTCCTTGACATTGACCCTGAAAGTGAGACCATTTCTGTTGAGGCAAGCATTAAATTGATAAACTGAAGGGCCAGATGTATTTTTCAGGTCCTGTGCCAGTTCTTTCCTGTATTCTTTCCTATTTCTTAAGGACATGACTCACTGATACTGTTCATCTGCTGTAGTTTTGTTTAGGTTTGCTACTTTGTTTTTTTCCTTCACTTGACCAATTTCCTCACATATTTTAAGGATACACTGCACCCCATGCCAAGATATGACAAGTTTCAGATAATAGTTCTTTTGGAATTCCCTTTGTTGGTGCAAAAATCCTATTTTATATCTGTCAAAATGTTATTTCTGGTCATTTTTTGCAGATTAAGCTAAAGTAATGGGAACAAATTATGTTTTTTTTAACAGGCTGCTACTAAAAAGTGCCTAAAGTTACAATTTAAAATTATATTTTGGTTCTTTGCTAAATTGTCTGTTGTGTTTTTGGACACAGTGGTTCGTTACTTGAGTTAAGGATTTCTTTTTTAGGTCAGTGTTAAGTGGCTTAACAAACAAAAATAATATTTGCTTTAAAAATGGTCAGGTACAAGGACAGGACTGAAAAATAATGGAAAAAAAACAGGCAATGTCCAAAGAAAAACCTGATCTGCAGAAAGCCTAGAGAACTATTGCTCAGGACCACTTCTTAACATGACAGAAAGAAAGTCTGGAGCCTTGAGAGCAAAATATAAAGAAATTAGGGGTGATTCAAGACTTTTGCACAGTACTATACATCCATATTTTATATGCAGTTGCTCACCAGCAGCATTTAAACTACAGATACATCTTAATCCCTTCACACTTACAGTAAAACACCACATTACACCGATACGCTCTCTACTCAAACAATGCTTTCAACATAGTTGTCATAGACCATGAATATATCACACATTCCACTGTTTCAAAACCAATTTTAAAAGATTGTTTTTGTCTTATTTATGTTTAAAGTAGTTAAATATTATTGTGAGGTCCTTTCTTACCTAACACAAAATCAAAACGGCAACATTAAAACGATGAATATCTTTCTTTGGACATTGCTTACTAACAGGGCTGTGAATTTCTTTTCCCTTTAACTGTTTTGTTGTTTACGTGCACTAGTTTGTAGTGTTTATCTCTGTAATTGTTGCAAAAATGAAATTTCATTTGGTTTTAACGTATTGCAGGCATTTGTTAGTGGAAACGAGTTCAGTCTTAATAAAGACAACTATTGTGGAACATATTTTGTCTTGGGCTCATCTATAACAATCAAATCTTTTTGAATATTTTTCCCAGACCATATGTTTCTAAGATATACTGAAAATGTGCGGAGCCTTTAGTTACATCCTAAAAAATCTTTTAAAATCTGATCAACATCTTTTGTCCATCGAAGAAACCAAACATAAAACAAGCAAAGAAAAAACAAACAGTCTCGAGCATTCTCCATTTAGCTTGGGACTGATAAGCTTCCCAAAAAGTTTGATTCTGTTCATCTGGACGTAACGTTTTCATCGGGAGAAACATTTCATCACTCATCCAAGTGACTTCTTCAGTCTCAGCTGACTGCAGGTTTCCCCAATCTTATAAACAGTACATATTTGCACAATAGCTGAAACCAGCCCATTGAATGAGCAGTGGACTGTGAGGTCAGTTCCTTGATCATTAATAAGGAAATTGTCACGATCATTGATCAAAGACCACTGATCAGTGGCCATGAGTGCCATTCACAGAGAGTTGGGGAATGGCTACAATGCTGTGATTGCATTAATGCATTGATGAGTGACGAAACATTTCTCCCATTGGAAATGCTACGCAGGCTCGATATTTAAGCATTTCCGTACTTTCTTATTTAGCAGCACAGTTAATACCAAAGGGTCAGTGATGCTTCACTGAGAGCCTTATAATAATCACTTGACCCCAGGGAGTCCTTGTCTTTTTCCTCTGTCCTTCTCGTCTGCGGTCCACATCCAGGCTGCAGCTTGCATCACATGCATTATGTCCTTCCATCCCTTGTTCAATGGCCGCCTCTCTCCAACAGCCATCCCCAATTCAGATGGCATCTCTTCGGGGCTCCTCTCTATCTAGCAGCAGACACAGAATAAAAGCCTGGGAAATCACATTACTCTGTCCGTATGGAGCCTCTATTGCATTAGGTCAGCGAACACTCAACTGTAATTCTGCTACTGTAGAGAAGAAGAAAGTGTATTGAGCACACCAGCCAGCACACTTTGACAAATCGTTGCTTGTGGTCATTTTCCAAATGTTACTCTCACCAAGCCACATTTAGTGAGATGGAAGGACACTTTATAGAGTTGAAAGATATATGGCTCTGATATAAACCTATAATCTCTGTACAAGAAAATCTATGGCTGAGATATTAAAGAAAAGAAGAAGCAGGAATTAAAGGCAGACAGATACAATGGAACATAACCTCCACCTGACATGACCCTAATGGCATCATTGATACAGAAAAAACATGAAACACTGCCTGCCTTTTAAACAGTGCTGTGCAGATCAGTATTCCCTTGTTGTTATCAGCAGAAAGCAGACACTTAATGAGACAAGTGCTCATCTCTAAAATCCACTGTATGTCAGAGAACAAAGAAATCCAGAGGGGTAAACATGGATAAGCAACTTGGATACATGCTAAGTAAGAAACTACAGAAACTCTTATTTATCAAGCATAGTTATTAATACTCATGGATTTGCCATTATGTTGTTGTGAAATCTTTCTCATCCTTCAGTCTGAATAGACAAAAAAGGCTGACTTGAACATTCTTATCATTCTGAACCAAACTTGTGAAGGACAAAAAGAAGTCACAAGTTTTGCGCTGACATGGCTACATGCCCGGTCTGTGTGTGTCTAACTGCACCTGCCAGTCAGAAACCAATTGCATGTGCACATGTGTGTCCACTATTCACTATTCAGCATTGTGTGCACCCTAAATTCATGAGTGTATATGCCAGCATGTGTTGCTATGCCCATATAATGTGTGCACAAAGCCACATATCAGTCCAAATGTTTATCAGGCAATGACAGAGTGTCAACCACTGTGTGTGAGAAGGTAGACAGCAGAGAGAAAATTGCTGCCCTCCAGTTCTCCTCACAGTGATGACTGCTGTCTGGTGATTATACACCAGTCTCCTCCCCCCTCGTGGAATGATATCAATGGGACCGCCATAACAAAGCTCACTAACAGAGCCCAGCATCTTAAATTTGGCACGATGCGGTTTGCATTCGGTGCAGACATGATTGGCAACTGAATTTTAAATTTACATTCTGCTGGATTTCAAGTGTCCCGGTGTCGCAACAGAGTTGCAAAATTTCAGTGGTTGTGGGATATTACACACAGGTGTAGTGTTTGTCGAGCTGGGAATACCTAATATCTTTCTTTGCCTAAATAAAGTGCTTTCTTACACTTTTAGTCCATATTTATCACAAAAATGTGTATTGTGTGTATTGTTAACATAACTAAAATGGTCTCTGTTTCTGAAACAAATATGCACCAAGCAGTATCATAGGTAGGCGAATGATTGGTTGACAGTTTTTAATCATGCATCTTGCCAGATGGAGAGGCAGAAGAGCCCAACAGAGTGGATTTTTTGGGCTGTCTTCAAGTTATAAATGACTACATCCATATGGTCTGTCTGATATCATCACGTTTGTGTTGTTACACATAATACTGTTTGTCCAGGATCAACATTGCATCTGGCCAATTACATTGTCATAGCTTTGCAACTTGGGGAAAAAAAACTGCAGATGAAATTCAAAAAAGGGGCATTTGCGGTTGGGGGGGTTAGGATGTGATTGTGTTTAGGGTTAGGGTTACAGGGCTATAGTCAGGGTTAGGTTTACGGTTATGGGGTCAGTGTTGTGGTTTACTGTGTCGTGTGACGTGTTTCGCAAATCTATGACATCACTACAATGTGATTGGTCACTCACAATGTTGAACCTAAACCAACCTGTTTTATTGATCAGCAGCAGCACCAACACGACGATATCGGATCATGCACATGCATATACCCCTCAACATTTGTATATATATACAATATGTTATGTCACTGTTTCCAGCGTTGTATTTCAAAAGCTAGTTATCAGCTACAGTCTGCTATTCACAGTTCAGCAGACAGCACTGAACTTTATTGTTTCACAAACTACGTTGCAATACAATCTATATATTAAATCAATCATGGTACATCAGTAGAAACAACATAGATTGATAATTCTCTGTTACTACTTCTGTGATTTAAAAAAAGGTTTTGTTTTCAGAACTTGTGTCATTTTTTTAACGTTTTCAGTTAGCAAAATAAAGACGATGTACAAAACCTTTCCATCCTCAAATTATAGTGTTCTCCATCCTTGCAGAGCTATAATTTCTTGCTTATTAACTATAACTAGCATTTGTTTACAAACCCAAAATGTTTTGGATTTGATCTTTAGGAACGTTACATTAAATCTATCAAATCACACCTTTTGAGTTTGGGTCAATATGTGAAGGGAAAAAAAATGTTACAAAAAATAACACAAGATGCATGCTCTGTGAAATTGTCTGTTTTGTTTTTGTTAAATTATGCATCACCTTATTTTTCATTTCCAGATCAGGCTTGAAATTGTGTGCATGCATGGTTGAATTATCCTATGTGTCACTAATGCTCATTTTCTCTCTACATTGTTGTGTGGATAAAGGCATGTATGTTTTTTTTGTGTATTTTTACATAATTTCAATCAGCTTGCACATCTTTTGCACTCCACCAATCTCATAAAGTCTTTTAACTTAGCAAACATTTATATTTAACTATAAATATAAAGATTGTAGCTTTGAACCAAGGCAGAGACAGTGACCTGAGTCCTTAGCTTAGTGGAGTCTTTCACATTCAGTGCCCATAATAGTTCAGATTGTGACTTTGGCACTTGCATAGGTGTATGCAAATGAGACCACAGTTCCGTGTCTTTAAAATACCTAAGTCTAAAGCAAACACAACAGAAGGCAAGTAAAAGCTCTGGGAGTCCCCCAAAATAGTTGGTTGATGAGTTTGGATAACTCGAGGCTTTTGACTGCAGTGAGATTTCTACACCTGCAAATGTAGGCTATATGTTGATGTTGCAATTAAGTTGATTTAATCAGTTGTGATTTGTTATTGATGACAATAGGCTAGCTAAGAAATTATTATGGTTGTAATGTACTGAAAACCCGTGTGCTTACTACACCTGAGAATCAGAAATATGAACATCACACTAACTGTGGCTGTTAGTCTAGAAAGCAGTGTACCGGGGAAAAATAAAAATCTTTGTAGTTCCCAAAGCAAAAGCTCTCAGGAGCTGTGCGAAATGTGCCTCAGAATTGTTTTTCAGCAAAGGTAAGGAAATGCTGGCTTTGGCTTGGGATGACAGGAAATTGAGGCAGGAAAGTACACTTTTAAGGAAATCTAAAGCCCAAATGACACGTCCTTGTGTAAGGACAAAGAGCTGGGGGAGACAATACCCTGGATTTTGTGAGGCTGGCGTGGCTCTTCAATATTGCATCAATGACTCTCAACATGTCCCATTTAACAAAGCAATCTCAGAGAGAGCTGAAATCATCAGCTTGATAACAACTGTAACCAACCACAGAACAATTTTGCCAAGAAGTCACCAAAGTCAGTGAACGGCAGTGAATACAAACACATTTGTGACCTTCCATAACCATTTACAATATGGGTAAGTCTACCTGTAACTGAAAGTAAAACTATGGACATATTTGTCTCTTTATTACAGCTTAATAACAATTCTGTTTTTCAAATATATCAGTTTGGAAATTTATGAGGGCCTCATATGTCAGGCAGCCTTCCCTGACATTCACTGACGCATGCTGTGCATAGCCGGGGACTGGAAGCTTAGCAAGTTAGCTGTTTGTAGTTAGCTTTGATTTGAAATGTCAGAGAAACAAGATATATTGCATATGTTTGTCACATGAAAATGTCAGAAAGAAGGTAAAAGGTGCATATTTTGATGCTATTCATAAACTCTGCAATTCAATTCAATTTTATTAATATATACTGCTGATTCACAAAAACAGTTGCCTCTAGGAGATTTATCTTGCAAGGTAAATACTCGATCCAGCCCTCAATGTAAGCTATATGAAAATGTTGTATACCTCATCTTCAAGATAGAGAGTGTCTGTCTCCTAAATCTAAGCTGGGAGCCGGTTCCACAGGAAAGGGCCTCAATAAGTGAAGGCTCTGCCTCCCATTCTACCTTTGAAAACTCTAGGAACCACAAGTAAGGCCGCCACAACTAAAGTGCTCGGTTAAGAAAATAAGATAGTATGAGGTCTTTCAAATATGACCGTCTAATTATTCAAGCCTTTGTGTCTGAGGAAAATCATTTTAAATTGAAGTCTGAATTTATCAAGGAGCCAGTAAACACAAGCTAATATGGGAGAAATATGGTCTCTTTCTTTCTATCTGTCAGTGTTCTTGCTGCAGCATGCTGTATCAACTGAAGCCTTTTCTTCTACTACTTTTAGAGCAGTCTGATAATAATGAAGTAAAGTAGTTCAGCCTAGAAATAATAAATGCATGAACTAGTTTTTCAGCATCACGTTTAATGTGACAGGAAGTTTCTAATTTTAGAGATATTTCACAAATGGATCAAGGCAGTCCTACTGATTTGTTTAATGTGCATTTCTTGATCAAGAAATGGCTCCAGGATTCCTTGCAGTCGTACTGGAGGCTAAGGTACTGCTCTATAAAATAAAAGTTAAGTGTCATGTTTCTTAGATTTTTAGGATCGGGACAATAACCTCAGTTTTGTCTTAATTTAGCATTACAGGTCATCTAGGCCTTTATAGCTTAAAGACATGCTTACAGTTTAAGTAATAGATTTGTATCATCTTGCTTCTTAGATAGATAAAGCTGGGTGTCATCAATATAGCAATGAAAATGCATACAGAATTTATCTAATAATTTTGCCTATTGGAAGCATGTGTAATGTAAAAAGAACTGGTCCCCACACAGTACCCTGTGGAACTCCATGATTAATATATAAGGGAAGGACCATTTACATCTATCAGATATATATATTACAAATCACAGTGTGAAGTTCCTTTAATACTGTTACGAAATCAGTTTCACCCCGGTTCTTTTATTCGTCGAAACTTCCAGAGACGGCACCGGAACTCAGTAGTTATTTCACAAAACCTTTATTCATCTTTATTCATCTTCATTTAAGCATGCACTTCTAGAAGGGAAGGCGAGGCCGGTGTGACTCTCTGCAAAATCTTCACCCCTTTGTTAGTTACAGCCAGCTTTATAGAGGCGACCCCATCATAACCCCCCCACGGTGTGCTGCAAACACATAGTCTGTGTCTATGTGCACAAGCAGGTGAGGGCCTACATGTGCGCGTTCCCGCATGTCTATGTGAGTGCTCGTGAGTGACTGTGTACGCATGCCTGTGTGTATGTGTGTGCACGTGAGTGAGTGTGCGTGACAGTTAAAACACTGTGGGTGTAGGCGACTCCCTAGGGGTCATAAAAACCCATCTCCCTTCCAGACCACAGTTATCCAGTTACAAATGTTGAGACCTTTCACAGTTCAACTGGGGGAGGGGTCTCCTACAATCTACTCCTAAGTTCATGACACAGTCAGGCCTTTATTACATTGAGGGCAGTGTCAGTGTCTCTACAATAATTCTACATTCTATGTTAACACATTTCTAAACTCTAAATCAGCTAAACATTCCTACAATACCAACTATGTTCACTAATATCTGTAGTAAAAAAAATTGTGGTCATTGGTGTTGAATGTTGCACTGAGGTCTAACAGGCTCAGAGATGAGTCCACTGTCAGATACTGTAAGAAGATTTATCAGTACCCATCACTAATGCTGTTTCTGTACATTGTTGCACTAAATCCTGACTGAAGCTCTTCAAATAAACCAGTTCTTGGCAAATAATAAGTTAACTCTGTGAAGACTACTAAAAGAATATAATAACTAACTGTCTATTAACTAAGACAGATGGATCAGTTAAGGGCTTTTTAAGTAATGGTTTAGCTACTGCCACCTTAAAAGCCTGTGGTACGTAGCCTGTTAATAAAAACTGCTTAATCATATTTCTAGCAAGAGAAATGTGAAGCATTGACATTCATCTGTAAGTAAATGCTGAAGTGGGACCATTTGAGTGAATAAACCACTTGAGTCCAAACTGTCAATTTACAAATGAGTTTTTTCCCCCTTTTACTCTCAGCTTATGTATTTGTAATCTGTACAATCGTGTTACAAATCACCCTACTTATTTGTACCTCGAGGTGGATTGTGCACACTGAAATGCTCTTTTCCCGAGTGGTTATCTGAACCAATACCACCTTTCTGTCAGCTAAAACCGGTCTGGTTGTTCTCGGCTGACCTCGCTCTTGAACGAAGCATTTTCATCCACTGAACTGCCATTCACTCCCATTTTTCTTTTCAAGTATTTTCTATTTCTATTGTGAGTTCCTGAAATATTTAAACCTGCCCAACCTGCAGAATCATGTCTGTAATTGCTTGTTTTTATTTCCATCGTGTTTTTGTTTCTTTTTGTCCACATGGATGATTTGCTCCTGATCTGTAGTTGAACAACTTTATGCTCTGCACTGCTGCCGCATTATTGACTGATGGGATAACTATATGAATAAGTAGGTGTACAGGTGTTTCTAATAAAATGTTTGGTGTGTGTACATAATTTCATGTTTATGGATGCCTCCCTGTAGATGTATTATGAGTACAAACAGTGGGTGTAGCCTCTAACATGATGTGGAGAGGTGCGCAATCAAAGCACATTCAGTTCTGCCATACTCATTTACCCGCTCTCCAAAAGCTATCACAGGGTGCAGCTGTAAAGATTTTGCTCCTCAGCCCTCCTGAGAAATGCAGTCAAAAAGGATAGCAGCCCAGTCTCTTTCACAGAGGAAGCCCATGTGAATACACTTTGCAAGCTGAGTACATTTGAGAGGAAGAAATGTCCAAAAAAAACCCTCATCTGAAGCCTTTTTAAAGGTTACACAATAAGAGCAATTCTATCAACTAAGAAATCAATTTGCTTTTGTAATGAGCTCGTATTTCCTTATTTTACTGACACTTACATTATGTTGGTTTGTAAATAGAACCGTTTATCCACACTTTTCAATGTGCTTATATTTGATTATCACATGAGGAATTGTGTTGGAGTGAGTTTAATGCAGTATTTGCAAAAGATATCCAAGTCGTCCTCCTCCAGGCGCCTCTGCAACAGCTAACTTTAATCAACATCGCCCCCTTCTGGACGGCCTTCTAGTCTTCAATGAAAAGAAAAATCATTTAGAAAAGCCAACATATTTATACCCGAAGTGCAAATATGAATTCCGTTTATTTTCATTATAATATCTGGGAAAAACATCAGTTATATTTGCTTTAATGATTTGCTATAATCATATAATGATCACTGGGTAGTTCTTTTGTACAGTAACATTATGAAGGCAAACAAAAACAACTTCTTGAAATCATTCTGTCACTAAAAACTAATCTTTTGATCACTTTAAGGGTTTTGATGCAATCCAAAGGGGACTCCCTAATGAGGCCATCCGGCAGAGTTTTATTTAGGGCTGTGGGTGCTCTGAGGCTCCCCAGCAGCTGTCGTGAATGTGTGCGCGCATGTGTGCTCGTCTGGACTTTCCAGTAGCCTACTTTGCACCATACAACTTTGTCCGGTAAGCCAACAACTTTATATTTTTGCTTTGCATAGATTTATATTTCGCTGTAGGCTCCAGCTCAGCATTCAGAACAGCCGGTGATGAATGACTTGGTATAAATGTTGATATAAATGTCCCATATAGAGAAAACAGCCGAATAGCTGCTACTGTTGGCCTGCTTTGTAGGCCTGTAGACACATTTATATGCATGCTCAGAAACTCGTGCGTGGTGCCTGGTTTCCTAGACGAAATTTAGATCAAAATAGAGGAATACTTGGCCACTTTCACACCCACTTCCGCTTGTTTAATAGAGTAATTTAATCTAAAAGCTAGTATCTATCAGACAAATGCTCTCGTCAATGGAGGCAAAACAGATTTCCACAAGTATAAAACACTACCCATAGATCAATGTGCTTATCTCTGCAGAGAATCACAGTGGCAATGACTGTCCAGTGGACGGTGGTGGCTTTCTTCCTGTATGCAGAGATCACAGTCAACCTTATTTTGTGTGTGCCTTTAATATCAGCACAGCGGTAAGGCAATTTTAAAAGCATATCATAAGTCATCAAAAGCTTATTTAGATACTTGCTTTAAGGAGCACAATTTCTGAAATAATTAAAAATCCCAATATCATCCCAAATGGGCAGTTCACACAAATAGCCAGTAGAGTGCATTCAAATCCTTCCCCAGCAGACCGTCTATACCTTTACATTGCAGGTGGCGTTTGATTTTCAGGTGGCGAATATGGAGCTGGTTATCTCCTTACTGGAATAAATGCTTTTTTACAATAATAATGGTCCTTATTGTTCTTTTCCTGGGTAAGCGAGCTTTTTTGAGTCAGACATAATCTCCTTTGTGTGACAGATATTAAAAAATAATAGCAAGTGTATTCAAATCCCACTTGGTCGTGTTTCTGTCCACCCTTCCAGACGCTTTACGTGAGGTGCAGAAGTATTCCGGTCCTGAGCCCATGCAAGATGCTAAAGTGAACCCAAATGTGTACGACCACGTCCACATGAAGCTTTTCAGAGCCCAGAGGAACCTCTACATATCTGGCTTCTCTCTCTTTCTCTGGCTGTTAGTGGAATTTTGTCACTTACTTTGCTCCATCTGCACACCCTTCACACGTGTTGAAGTACTGTCTTATTTTGTTGTGTTTTTTCTGTCTTGTGACTTCAACACAGTATGATGCGTCGGGTTGCCACTTTGCTAAACCAGGTTGCTGTCACCATGGAGGACAGCGCAGGTCTTCAGTCACAAATAGACAATGCTGTGAGAGCAGCTAAGCAGCAGCAGGAGGACAAACTGACCCTCAAGCAAGTGAGAAACAGAGTTAATTTTTTTAAAAATTCTTTTTCTTTTTTTTGTCAAGTAACATAATAAAAATTACTTTGCTTTTTTTTGTTTGTTTGTTTCTGGGTCATGCCCACGCATTAGCATACTGTAGGCACACACCATGCTGTGATTTCATTTTCCTATGCTTTCTACTTAACATGTGCTCTGTCATCTGCTGTTTAAATAATCAGCTTAAGCTCAGTAACTAAGGAGAATCCTTTGTGCTTAGTCTTTCCTGGAAAAGGAAAAATCCATGTCAGCAGCAAAGCAGCAGCTGAAGCTGGAGGTGGAAAAGCTGGCGGGTCAGCTGAAGACTGCCGAGGAGGGTGAGCGACCTAATTTAAATACGTTAATGGAAAGCTGCACCTACGTTTGCAGAGCATGTAGACAAAGAGGTCTCTTGGTCATATGGTTGTACAATAGATACATTTTGAAAAGCATTTATGATATGTAGTCCAAATTTGTAATCATTAAGTGCGTGTATGTGTGTGTAGCTGTTCGTAAGTCTGATGCTGATATCGAGGCAATGAGGAGACAAGCCAAAGGTCTGGCTCAGGAGTATGACAGACTGCTCAGAGAACACCATCAGCTCCAGGTAATACATGACAAACACACATCACAGAATATCTCCTGTATATTCACACTGCTAATCCCACATTGATCCTGTTTTTAATTGACAGAATCTTCAGAGCGCTGAAGACAAAAAGGATCGGTGAACATTAAAACACAGTATCAGCTCTTACTTCCTTCCATGGACATTTTTTTTCTTATACCTCTCGATTGTGTGCTGTATCTAGTTTGCTACCCGACCTGTTTTTATTGTCTTTGAATCTTCATTGTTGTTTAAAGTTTGAACTGAGTGCAATAGACAAATCTTGCTATTAACTTACAGTAACTCTTCATTATGAATATGCATTGTTTCTTTTTTTACTGACTGCTAAGCTGTGTTATAAACACAAAGTGTTAGTGTTACTGTAATGACTTTTATATTGTACATCAATGGGATGCACACTATAAACTATACACTGTAATGGGATGTGCTGTCATGAACTTGAACATTTCACATGTGAATGGAGAGCTGTGTAATTTGAGATGTTGCTCTTAGATTTTTCCTATTTCTGTGAACATTACAAGGTGTCACTTTGAGGTTAATTTGTGGGGGATTCACAGCCTGTTGCATTATTTTAGCATACACCTGAATGCTCCAGACCAGCAAACTGACAGAACTGCTTATAGAGATAGTCAAGCTTGCTGATCAGTTAATCATGTTCATTTGATTAGCAGCTCCTGACTGCTACTTACCCTCTTAAAGTAATTCCTATGAAAGCATTAATGGTGTACTTAGTTTTCCAGAAACCTGCACAGATTCCTGTAAAAACATATACATACACATATATATAAGCTGCTCACAAATGCCATTTCACCAGATGTCTGTGAGCCATCAGCTGATGGCTGATTATCAACAAATCTCATATAATCTATGCTATTTACTGCCAAATTGGAAGCCGGTTTGAATAGCACCTCCACTTTATTCTGTATGAGGAGCTCTACTCGTTCTCTGCCTGCCTCGTCTGCCTCTGGGGAAGGCTTGGGTTGTAAGACCCATATCTTCAAGTATAAAATATGGAAGATGGAAATAATAATCTTCTTTTAAGCTAGTGGCTCTAACTGAACTGACTTTAGGAGGGCAAACCTACTCTTGACATACTGTATCATACTCTGGTGACAGCTTGATGGTATGAATATGAATATGAAAAATAAACTTTCATAATAATTAATAATATTTCCTGAACTTGTTGCTATGATCAGTGTGATCAAGAGGCCCAGTGTTGTATATTTGTAGTAGATGATTGTATAATCACCTAGAAAAGGTGCTTTGAAAGCCAAAATGCACTATACGTCAAAAATAAAACAGCTGTGGAATTTGTGCTATTTAATTTCATACTGTAAGGCACAGTTAGGTCACTGAATACATCCCCTTATATCTGTACAGGAAGTGATGGGTTTTACCCTGTATGGAAAGGAGATACCCTTTCAAGGAGCTACTCCTGTTGCTCAAGCTTTGATCTACCCCTTGACCAATTGTTTCAAGTAGAAACGCAATCCAGGTGTGAGAGACACTAGAGAGACCTGTGCATGCATGAACTAAAAGCAAAGCCATGAGCACAGCACAAACAGGTGTGTTAAACCATCATATTCAAGCATCTTAAATGTTAAAATGCAAAATCTGATTTTATCACGTTTAATCATAAAAATGAAGAACAGAAAATACAACACAATTACAATCTTTTTTTTTCTATGAAAGTCTTCCATTCATGAAAAACACAAACACATACACATTCCAGAAATATCAGACTGTTTTATAAAATGACTAATTTCAGATACCGTACATCTACGCAAATCCTTTACAAATATATATACTCTGTGTGCTATGAAAAATGTCCACAGTGTGTCTTCCTCAGTACATGTGAGGTGAGGTGCTCGTCGGGCAGAGTCAGAAGAAAAGAAGATGCGCCGAGGCTCACAAGCGAGTTTCTCTGTCGGGATTGCAGTCCAAGGCCAGTACAAACTGCTCACAATGTATAGAGCTGTTCTCCTCTTTCCTCAGTGTTTCCAACTCTGCACTCCCATTGGTCAGCACATGTTTTTCTTCTTTCCTAATATGTCTTTTGATTAGAGCAAATCCCAAAATACAAAGGAAGAAGGAGACTGTTCTCAAGCCCAAAGTCAGACTCAGGTAGACTCTCCTGTACAAAAAAAAAGCAACAGTTAAGAGTACGAACTGCTCCGTCACGGTTTAGGCCAGCTCTAAGTGAAGCTACAAATCCCTAAAGGTTAGTCACTACTGGACTTTTTCCCATTCAAAGTTGTATAAATAGCATTTTCTTCTAGTCCTTTTGGAAGATGTTGTAATGCCACAATCTTAGCTCTCTACTAAAGACAGGACTTGAAATTAAGAAAAGGTAAAATTACTGCTCTTTTTATTTATTACAGTCAAAATACTTTGGTCCAAAACTGCAATCTCTCAGGCACTACCGTTAAAACACAGCAGTAAACCTGACTGTGACAAGGTCAAATCTGTAATAGCCCAGGGATGTTACTGAACTATTTTTGCATTTTGCATGTAGTTGCAGTAACTACTGCAGCTGGTTGCCCAGAGGGTGGGCAACACCCTCAACGTCTAGGATGACCACCTTCTGTCACAAAGCGATTGCACCGGTCACCTGGTGGGAAGCAACCTGTCAAAGAATTGCAGTTCAATTTGGACCGACTGCAATCAGTCTCAGAAAGACGAGTGAAGGTTTCCAAACAGCTGCTGCTGAACGCAGACACACTTCCAACATGTTGTGATCACAAGTGAAGAATACTTGCCTGCGATGCATTTCTTTCCAGTAGGGGGCTTGACCCAACTGCCTGCCAAGTGATTATACTCTAGTTCCTATATTCAATTCAATTTTATTTATACAGCACCAACAGGCGCCTCGAGGCGCTTTGTATTGTAAGGTAGACCCTACAATAATACATACAGAGAACGACCCAACCATCAACGACCCCCTATGTGCAAGCACTTTGGTAACAGTGGGAATGAAAAACTCCCTTTTAACAGGAAGAAACCTCCGGCAGAGAGGGGCGGCCATCTGCCGCGATCGGTTGGGGAGAGAGAAGGAAGACAGGCTAAAAGGCATGCTGTGGAAGAGAGACAGAAATATAAAAGCAGGGTTGCTGAGTGCCCGTGCCACTTTGTGGTTAAATTGCTGTTCCTCAGCAACTACATCACTATTTGTGGAGGAAATTCTGAATTTCTGTTTTAATTCTGTGAGGTTCTGGGCAGACTCTCAATGCACACTTGTGGTTAGGAGTTCAAAAAGAAACTACCAGTTGTAGCCAATCTTGATCATTAACAAGAAGTTAACAGGACTTGGCCTCGTCAAGTTAAAAGGTTTTGTAGAGCCACTTATTAAAAGATTTAAGTGAATGATTTAACTAAATTTAAACGAGTGCACCCAAGTTTTCTTTTTTAAATGTATTAAATCTATCCCGTACAATCACTCCACCCTGAAAAAAACATTAAGAGTAAAGTGTAAGAGTAATACGAAAACATGTAGATGCAGACAGAACCAGGTTTGTCATTTTCAATGGTTTTTCACAGTAAACAAGCAAATTGTTTGTCATTGCCACCTTGACTCCATTCAGTGACAAACTGTTCAGTTCAGTGGTTTTCAGATTATGGGCAGAGCCCCAACAGTAGTTTGGTGCAGTGGGGGGTGGGGGGGGTGGAGAATGAATCAATATTATTTTGTAATGAAAATGTCTGATAGAATTCTGATGCTAATCCTTACTTAGGTAGAATTGAACTTGAATCCCTTTTTATCATTAGTGATTAAAAAAAAATGAACATGCGCTTGTTTTGGTGTCTGAAGCTGATACAAAGAAAAAGAAACCAATGCCAGAAAGTGTTTAAAATCACTGGTCTGACAGTTGTTAACAATTGTTCTTCACTTTTTATTTTGAATGCACTGTTCCTCCAGCGGTACATTTAAGATCTGCTATGGGTTCAGCATTTTAAATAAATCAACCATAACTCATGGCTGTGCGTAATAACTTGCACATAACTTGATTACAGGGTCACTAAATCAAGAGTTTGAAGGATAGCCAATCCCACAGAAATCGCATGCAAAGTTAAAATAAAGGCATCTTACAAGTACCTGTAAGCTGAAGTGTCATATATTCTGCAAGCTCCTCTTCCTCCACACATCTTGTATCCCCATTTGAGGCAGGTCGTATCAATTATGGCTCCAAAGTATATAGGGGCAGGTATTCCAGCTGAGTTACAACATATAAAGTAACTTATGTCAGAATTTCAAGTCAAATCACGGTTCGCCTGAACACACGTTACAATCTAAACAAGTCAGACTTCCTTACAATAACTTTGAATATTAATAATTATACAGCTAAACTGATAATTAGCCGTACTAAGCTAAATACTTTGGGTTAATTTAACATAAAAAGTAATTTTTATTGGTGATCTGCAAATGTGTATCCTTATAAACAAACAGTATTCCAATAACTGTGCTCACTATATATATTATGCTGAAAGTCAGCTTAAGGGAAATGTCTGTGAGCCTGAAATGTAAATGAAGTAGACAGTGATGTATGCCAAGAACAGCAAAGGTGGTTCTCACCAAGGGTACGAGTGGCCAAGGTGTGGATTCCAAGAGCGAGAGACTTCAGCTCAGGTTTAATGCACCTTTAGAAACAACACTGTGGTATTAGACAGGACTCAACTTTTAACCTGGCAACACTTAAAGAATGACAATGAAAGAATGATGTTTGTATTTCTTAGAGGGAGATGTTTCAGAACAATACAAACAACATTACAGCAAAAAGTGGCTTTAAGGCACAAAAGCAGAATATGACAGACCTGACAAGCAGCATGAAGCCAGGTGTACCCCCAAGAGAGATGATGAAGGAACTGAGGACAGACATAGCCAGGAAGTACGGAAAGACTTTCTCACAGCTGTCCCTGTGTGGACACTGACCCAGGCTGGCTGTCAAGTTGCCTGGTTGGGTATTAGCCACCGCGAGACACTTGCAATTGTTGAACACCTGACAGAAAAGAAAACAAGGTGTGACTCAGTGATAAATGAGCTGCGGCACAGCAGGAAACACTTGTTCTGTCTGTAAATAATCACGGAAATGTCACATGCTTCTCTGCGGTACGATATGAATGAAAATTGAGAATCAAGCCTGAATATCATGCTGTGTTTACTGAAAAGCATGCAAGTTTCATGAGGGCAGTGGTGTGTGTCTGACCGTGTTCTTGCCAGAGCCAGTGGAGGAGTTGCATCCAGCCAAACACGGGGACACGTAGGTGATCCCGTTCTCTCCACACACTGGATCCCACTCTCTGCTTGTGCACGAGCAATCCGAATTACAGTCAGAGATGAGAGACTGCTCCTGATAAGATAAGCCCCCCAGTCTGCATGTGACACAAAAAAAGGCATGTGATTGTCAGCCCTTTTAAAACATCGATCAGACAAGAAAAACGAGCCATGGAATTAAAAACAGTGGCAGATTAAATAAATAAAACCCCAATCCCTTTTTCTCTGAATCTACTTCCTGGTTTGATGGCTATCAAGTCCACTAAGGAAAATATACAAAGGTATTACATACCCACTATATGAAACTGTGATGCCTGCGACCTTAGCGTTCTCACAGCCCATGGCAAAGAATAGGAGTGACAGAAAGTAGCCCAGCAGAGAGGTCCCAAAGGCAAATTTAGCTGCTCCCATGATAGACAGCTTGTACTTTTTCATCACAACCCCTCCGGAGAACATCCCAAGGGCCACTGCAGGTATGTTGATCATGCCTATGAAAAACCGCAGAATACAGCGTATCCTTAAATGGATGGAGAATCGAGAAAGAACTTAAACAGGCGATATCAGGCAGCAACATCACTCGCCAGAAGGGATCAAAGTCAGAACACTCATGTACATCAAAGCACTCTCATTTATATTTTACTTAAGTCATGTTGCGAAAGATGAAAATAAGTTATGGTGGTTCAGAGGATCTGGGACGTATTTCTCATCAGCCGATGTACTCTTAACCCACTCGGTTACAGGGGACAAAAAGAGCAACGTTGTCTCCATTCGCATCAGGGAGACATGTTAATTGGTCTGATTGCCTCAAGTGCTTTTAAATCAATGTCTGTCGTTTGTCTGTCAAATGCCCAAGGACTGAGGTAAACCAGGTTGTCATCTTGAATTTGCAGCATTTACTTAAGAGGGAAGTGGGAGTCGGGGTATAAAAAATTGATCAAAAGCCAGCTCATGAAACTCTTATGATGACCATCCAGCTCACATCACTTTGCATCCTTAAATAGGTACTTTTCAGCCAAACAGCAGTGGTTCTAAGCAAGCTTTTAGCTCTACAAAGATCTCACTTACAAAGATAAAAGAACAAAATAATCCAAATGAGGTAAACAATATAAATTAGTATAATATCTTGCTCACCCATGAGAAAATTGGCTTTTGAAGCTGACTGGCCGTAGTGTTGCTCAATGTATTTGGGCTTGTAGGTGACCATACCAATGAGAGAGTTGAACTGAACAATGGTCACACATAAGTAGATGGTGTACACAGGATTTCCAAGGAGACTCTTCAATGTGGGGACGAATTCTGTGAAAGGATGTTTAAATGAGTGATTTTCACTTCTTGAAGTAACCTCAGCCTTTTATTTTGATGTATCATTAAAACTATTTTGATTTTCTCACATTGACAAGAAGGAATAAACTTCTATTTGTGTTTACTGTCGACAGAAATGACAGTATTATATATACTATAGCAGTAAAACAGATCTTAGAGCCGTTAAGATTCCATTAATTGCACACAGTCAGTTTAATAATACGGTTAAAATGGAAAATCAACATTCTTTCATAAAGCACACTGTGATCACTATCCTACCACTGGCCATCAGATGTAAATTAGCTGGCTCCTCGGGTCTGAACATGTGCTTCAAGCCTGGGGAATCTTTAATAAATCTGGTTTGCTCTGGTGTGCAGTTGGTGTCATGCTTTTCCACAGGCATCGGCAGTGATTTTGGCAGGAACCAGAAAGGAACGGCCGACATGAGGGTGATGGCACCAGCAATGAGATAGCCCAGCCACCATGCGCCCACCCAGCGGGCATCGCCAGGAGTAATAGTGATAGTTTCTGTAAAGACAGAAGCACATTATTGGCGCTGTTCATTCTTTTATGGTTGTAATTAACCACAATTATGTATTTACTAAAGTCACATGCTCCTTAAGCACTTGAGTTGATGCAAAAACGATCACTTTTTACTTTTACTGATTACCTTTTCAAATTGTTAAAGATGTAGTTGATGGTTAGATGACATGTTACTCACCCATGTCCACATATCCAATGTCGACATAGATTTTGGCACACAGGGACCCCAGCAGGTACCCAAAGACAGGACCAATTATTGATATTGTCTGGACACAACCTGAGACACACAAAAAACACCTACTTATAGCCTAATATATATTGGGTTAATCTCTGTATCGTTAAAAAATCATAATCATAATCATAATGGATTACATTATGTCGTATAAACAAAAAGAAATCAAACTGTACTGGATAGTTTAGTAAATCTTCTTAAAACTTCTGAAAACTGAAAATGAAGAGAGCCACTACAGGCAAAAACAGTGTAACTGTAGTCAGGCACCGTTAGTTGTATGATGGAGCAGCTGTATGATGATATTTAGTGTTTTCTAATAAAGATGCATTAAGTTTTTTTAAAGGTTATTTTCTCAAAATGGGCTTTCTTTCCCCTCATACTCTGAACTTGACATCTTTGCTTTGGTTGTGCTTACATGCAACAAACGTTCCAATTTTATTTATATTTATATTATTTATACAATAGGAATGGCTCAAATACACTGCTCAAAAAATTAAAGGAACACTTCGAAAACATGTCAGATCTCATTGGGGGAAAAATAATCTGGATCTCTATACTGATATGGACCAGGTAATAGGTTACCAAAAAAGAAATATGCCAAATTGCTTCATGGAAAAGAGCTATTTTCAGAGTGACAAAATGATGCAGGAGGCTCGTCCATTTTAGTAAATGGCCTGTATTTGTATAGCGCTTTACTAGTCCCTAAGGACCCCAAAGCTCTTTACACATCCAGTCATCCACCCATTCATGCACTGGTGATGGCAAGCTACATTGTAGCCACAGCTGCCCTGGGGCGCACTGACAGAGGCGAGGCTGCCGGACACTGGCACCGGGCCCTCTGACCACCACCAGTAGGCAACGGGTGAAGTGTCTTGCCCAAGGACACAACAACCGAGACTGTCAGAGCCGGAGCTCGAACCGGCGATCTTCCGATTACAAGACGAACTGCCAACTCTTGAGCCACGATCGCCCATTTTGCCAAAATTTCAGCTCATAATGGTGCTCAGTAGTTTGTATGGCCCCACCGTGCTTGCAGGACAATACTAATGCATGCTCCTAATGAGACGGCCAGGTGCAACCTGGCAACATTGGATGAACCGAAGCATAATAGCTCCTAGATTTTTTTTATTGGATTTAGCTCAGGTGTGTGAGGGGGGCAGTCAGTGGTATCAAGTCCTTCATCCTCCAGGAACTTCCTGCACACTCACCACATGAGGCCGGGTATTGTTGTGCACCAGGAGGAACCCAGGACTGACTGCACTAGAGTCTGATAGTAGGGCCAAGGATTTCATCCTTATGACTAATGGCAGTCATGGTTATTTTGCATAGCCTGTAGAGGTCTGTGCATCCCTCCATGGATATACCTCCCCAGATCATCACTGACCCACCACCAAACTCATGCTGAACAGTGTTACAGGCTGTATAATGTTCTCCACAGCTTCTCCAGAACCACTTTTCATCTGTCACATGAGCTCAGGGTGAACCTGCTCTCATCTGTAATAAGCAGATGTTCGCCTACCTGTGCAGTCGCAGTTTCAAAATAACCTTCCAAAAAATTTCAAAAAAAAAAAATTCCTATCAAAGCTATCAGCTGTAACAAAGGTGGATTACCAATATAGAGAGCAGCATTATCGGACTGTGCGTAGTCATCAATATAGGAGATTCCCAAAGGCTGTACTGGAGTCTCTCCAATCCCACGCAGGATATTTCCCACCAGGACATAGATCCACATGGAAACACTGGACTCTTTTTCACAGCCTGCAGTTTAAAAACAGCAGTCAGAATCTCAATGGCATAGAGCCTTATGCAGCTCATGATCCATCTCAATTTCGCAGGTTACTGGCCATAAAACAACAACTGTGACCTTGAGCTTGACCTTGAGAACAGTTTGGATTATGACACACATGGTGATTGTTATGTGTAAGATTGGTTGAATTCTGAACAATACAATAGGGAGACTTGTGTGAACTATGAACGGCCTCGCCATCTGCCAGATGGGCCGAAACTATACATTATGATACTTATGAATGAATAGCCTACTCATTTAGTACTATAGCATGGATATGTGCAAGTTATCACAATTCATCATCAAAAATGACTTAAAACATAAACACGCATATGCTGACCTAGCAACGATGCTAGCACGAACAGTATCTGCAAAAACAAAGTTCAACCTTAATCACATGTTGTCATAAACAACATAAATGTTTTTTGTCTTACCTCTAGAAGGCAGTATAGAGGGTCTGTCACCTGCCCTCAGGGACTCAGGTGAGCTTGCCGGACATGGAGAGAGGTTATTGGTCGAATTCACTGAAGATCTAATTGATGTTTCGATCTTATAGCTGCGTATAAAATACCAATGTGACTGTTAAACAAGGGAAGGGAGAAAGCACCAGGTATTGTTAGATATTCACAATGTGAAGCACAAATACATCAGAGACTACAGAGATCAAAGTAATATGTGAATGGAATTTGTGAACAGCGACGCATGCATTCAGACACTGCACTTTGCCTACCGGCCAATGATGAAATGAGGCATGGCGATCAGGAAGGTTCCAAAAGACATCAAAATACACCCGACTGCTATGATCTTGGGTCGGTGGAGCTTGGCACAAAAATAACTCACAAACGCAATTACCAGCAAATTCCCTACAGGGTTAAGATGATCAGAAAAGAAGATGGAGAGGAGTCAGAGGCACCAAACATGAGATGTACTGCTCAGAATCATAAATCATGAAAAGTCTCACTAACTACATCATACACATGATGTGTTATCTTTGATAAGCACTGATTCTGATCCACAAGTCTGTAACTACATAAACCATTACTCCAAGTCTGCATACTGTGGCTTAAAACTATTTTTCACTCTTCAATAGTCAGTTAGGTATGCAACAAGGCACTATTCAAGGCTTAAATGAGATGGAAGTATGCAATGGTATTGGGAATATTAACATGCCGTCATAATATTCCTGGTTCAAGACCTCACAGTATTCCACAGCATAACTAAGGAATGGTTTAGAGTCACCTGATCCAGTTCTAACTATAAGCTTTGTCACCCGTCTCTACTTTTAAGCCTCCTTTAAGCAGTCTCGCTGTAGCATTAGTATCATAAAAATACAATAAATAGAGAATAAACAAATACAGCCACCAAATACAGAAATGTACACAAAGAGCCTGAGAAACTCACCTATTTCAAAGCTGCCGTCTATGATGCCAATCAGATAGCTGGGGATATCAAATCGCCTTTCTAGCTGTGTAATTGTGCTCTTCATGTAGCTGCCAGATAAAGCCTTGGCAAAGTAAGCAAAGGACAAGGCTGCAAGGAACATCTGCAGAGACACAAAAAGAAAAAAACAATACAATGTCAGGCAGACTGGCTCTGATATGGATATATGATTGTTTTTGATTTTGACTGCAGTCCAAACATCTCATAATTTCCTTCTTTCATTTTTCAGGCGCAGATTCAAATACAACTACAAAATAAAAATGAATTTCTGAATGAAGTTCGACTAACAAGCAAAAACACAAGCCTGCACTAATTAACCTTAAACCTGTCACAAGACTTAGTGAATGTATTTCTTTTATACGGGGGTTTTAAGGCTTTATTATGACAGAGCAGTGGAGAGAAAAGCTAGAAGAAAGAGTGAGGGAAGACACAGTAAACTGCTGGGGGTGGATTTAAACCCGGGCCTCTGCAATAGTCTTATATGGGCATATGGGATATGGGTTGCATGCTGAACCCAGTGAGCTACAGCAGTGCACGTGAATGCATTTCTTTGAGGATACATGTGTGTGTGTATGACATGAATTTGCAGTTCAGATACATCTTTATAAAAGGGCAGCTGGCAATATGCGCTGGGCCAGAGAGTGTATTGAGCAGCCTCCTTCTTCTGCTCAGCCGCCTGTGGACACTGACAGTCAGTCACAAAGGGAGGATTAGAGAAGCCAATCCCACAAGGACACAGACACATCCTTGGACACATAATTGGAAACAGGTGTGCGGTAACCATAGCCTGCACTGTAAGGGATTAAAATAGTGAAAGCAGAAGAGACTGCTTCCAAACAACAAACTGCAATGCATTATAAATGCATTATAATAAATATGTCAATATAACCTACTTGTCCAGAAATATCAAATTATTTTCACTTTGTTTTTTTCTTACAATTTAAAGTTTAATTTCAAAACATAATGATTGCATAACTGACAAAATTATCATAAATAGGATCATTATTCACACCCCATACAGGACACCACAATAAATGCGCAAAACACATTCATACTAGCTGGACAAAATCCCATACACGTTCGAAGATCTCCGAGACAGTGCCAGCCCAGTGATCCATGGCCACAGTGAAAACTGCATTGTTCCTCCAAAGGTCAACTATTGCATAAACTCTCTTCTTTAGTACCCCTGCTACATGACGTTACAGACGTGTATCATTCAGTAAAAAACCTCCACAAGTCTCTGCAAACCCAAGCTAGATCCTTAAGGAAACCATCCACATCCAAGGGCCCTGCCAGCGTACTTGTTTCTTTTTCTTTTACAGTGACCTCGGCCCTAATAATTAGCAGACTCTCGTTCCTCTATTGAAGGCATTGAGGATATCATATTGCTTTGTCACTATATCCACATTTGAGCAGCAGCACTCAATCCACACTTACTTTACTTTACTTACTTACTTCCATTTCATATGCTTCCCTTTGTATTGCACACTGTGAAAAATAATGAACTCTGGACTTTTCCTTTTATAGCAAAAGAAAACGAATTGATTCAAACGAATCACTTTTCACCATTAACACTTTTCTATAGGAACTGACCATCAGCCGTGAGCTTATATATACCAACCCAGTAAAAAGAAATCTGTATAAATATGGTACAATGTACATTTTAAAAATGAAGGAATTTTCTGTATTAATTTCTTCAAGAATTTTTTTAACCTATATTTTTTAATAACACATTAAATTTAACCATTTAACATTTATTGAAACCTCTATTAAAAACAGATAATATGCTTACAGAAACATTTTTGTTTTGTACATTGAAGAAAAGGTAACGTTTCACATAAAGAAAATCTTAACACTAATTTAAAAAGAAAATGCTGAAATTTGGACAAGCACTGAAATTTCTCCACAAAACTAAAGCCAAATCTCTGGTGGCTTGTCTCTGTAAATCATTGCTAGACAAATGAAACACATTTCAACAAGAATCTAAACGAGAGTTTCATGCAAAGTCAACTGGAATATTCAGAGTGTTTGCAAGTGACATAGAACACATGCACATAGGACAAGCCTAATCTGAGATTAACAAGCATGGAGACTGCTCAGATCAAAAGTATGCAGAACGCTTGTATCAGTAGAACCAGCTGAGAGGTTTGTTATAGCTTTACTATGCAGAAATGGAAAGCACACACAGAGGAAAAAAGCAGCATTACTGGAATTCCATGTAACTGTTTCTTGTAGTTACCTAAGCAGTTCACTAAGCAGCTTTTTAATTATTGCTCAGTGTGCCTCATAATCCAATAAAGAGGTACAAAACCTCCTTTCAGACCTCTTTTACAAAAGCACAAACTTTGTCTAAGAAATTTTTCACAGCGACTTAATACCAAGTCCAAAGGGCACCGTGAGCTGTTGCACTAGACCTCGCATGGTCATTAACAAGGCTTACATGCCCTACACTTAACTCAGATTTTAAGTAGGTGTTTGATAGATTCGTCAACACAGAGAAAAAAGTGTGATAAAGTGTTTTTACACAAACTGGCTGAAGAGTTATCTCAAGTAGTAGCATTTACTTACACATGAAAGCACATAAATGAGTGCCGCCAACTAATGAATCTACTCTGTGTCTTTTAGACACACGTGACCCCACTTGATAGGAAGAGAGAGAGATTTGTGTGCACCCTCTAGGCCAGTCAGATGACTTGGGAAAATGACAAACATGTGGGGCCTTTGTCCATTTTGGCTGAAATGATTTCTACGTGTTCATATGACTTTTCTCTGGTAAACAAAACCGTCTCGGTTGGCTGGTCTCATGTGTAATTACAGGCTTTATAAAAGAAACGTAGAAAGGAAGGTCCTCCCAGTTTGATGTTTGGACTTTTTAAGAATGAGAAGAATTATATATATATTTTAATATTTAGAAATTAAAAATACATGATGCCAGTTTTTTGTGAATATTAACTCACTTAAGATTGTTTTCGGTAAGAGGGAGAAAGTAGACTACCTTCAGATTTGGGTGACAGGAGTTTTTCACTGTGGAGGAGTCAGGGTTGTTGTCCACAATCCAGCTGTCTGTGGCTGTGTTGTCCATTTTCTTCATAGCAGCCTCCTACTGTGGTTTCTCTTTTGATGACTTACTGTAGCTGTTCTCACTTGGGCCTATTGGAATGAAGTCAGATTTAGAGATTACATACCAAGCCACTATTGTGCAACAACAACCAGTTTAGTCTAGTTTAGTTTATTAAGATCCCCATCAGCTGCTGCAACGCAGCTTTACATTTTGACAATGCAAAGGTCTCGTATCAGGGTAAGCATTGATCACCTAACCTTTGCACAGATAAGACTGATTTACCATCATTACTACAGTGCACATACAATATTTCAAATTCATGTTGCCATTTTTAACACTGGTCAAAAGTCAGATTAAATCCAGTTCCAATTATTTAATCCAGTTTTACTGGTTTCTTGTATTATCTGCATTGGTAACAAATTCAGTTCTTCCATAGCCTTATACAAAACTGTTCTTTTGATTGAACTGGTTCTTGATTTGGGTAACAAAAATCTAACTAACCTAACTAGTAGGATATTCTGTCTATACTGAAATACAGTGTTTATCCAAATGAATTACTACCTTTGTAACAATAATATTTCTAATAAATACAAGTAAAGAATAAAGAAATCTAAATTTTACAATTAAGTGAATTAAGACATTTATGCATTCTTACAATATTTGTTCTACGCTAACAACCATTCAAATCATTTTTGCTGCCTTATTTTGTAACATTTGCAATTTCTTAATCCGTTCCATTGTACCACCCGACCATACTACTGGGCAATAATCAAGATTAGAAAATATCAATGCTTGGATTAATTGCATGGATTTTGGTGCCAAAGACCTTGCATGGCATTTAACTATAGAAATACCATTTCCTATTTTAGCAGTTATATTAGTAATATATGCCCTGTCCAGGAATATTTATTGTTAAGGGTTATTATAGCTTAAAGAAATAAGTGGATAACAGCATTTGCAAAGTCCTTGGTTCAATCCTGGAAGGAGACACAAATCCCTTCGGGCTTACATCATGTGGAACAACCTGCTGGGGTGACGTCTTATGAATAAGGAAGCAGATGAAAGTAGCTTTCATAACTTAAAGAAATACTCATAAAATGACTTGTACAAGCCTGCTATGAAAAATGTAGGGCACAGCCCTATATGCCCTTTTTTGAGACTTGATGCTGGCATCAAATTAAGAATTTGTTAAACAATACCACTTCTAAGTTTCCACATTTTTATGCTTAAATTCTTTCTTGATCAACACGAGACTTACAAGATCTACAAAATCTCCAGAACCAATAAATTAATGTGTGTGTGGTATAAATGTGACTATTAGTTAGATCTAGTCAATCAATTTTTGTCAAATTTGTACACCAGATTTCAATCAAATCTGCTTTCAGTTAATTGTTCTTATTCACGATTGTTAGCTTTTTGAACTACAAGAATGACTAGTGCAATTCCTTGAATGGTATTTCAAAGGGGAAAAAATCCCCACACCCTTGTTTTTTAAAAAAGCGGATAAAGACAATGAATGTGTGAGCCACTCTCCAAATGTCGCTGTTAGGTAAGCATAGCGAATTCATCTGACAGTCTTCAAAACAGACTGCAAATAATATTTAGAGTAAGTCAAGCAGAAGAGCAGCACTCGTTCTTAAACACTGGGGACATTATGTTAATGATTTCATGATGCAAAAAAAAAGCAGTGTTTTCATAATGCGAGCACTATATGACAGCATATAACTGCATTCACGTCAGCAGGAACAACAGCTCATTCATGAAGCTAATGGAAAATACAAGCAGCTGATTTATGGATGAAGGGCAGCTCAGTAAATACACCAAACTGGCTATTTCATCCTGGGGAGACGAAGAAGCAACAACTTGGTGATATAAAAATATAAAGAAAAAACCTTGTGTGTGGCATGTGGTCTAGTGTTACAAATGATACAGAATGAGAGACAGCAGGGCCAGGATGCTTGTTCAGTGATGTGAACTTCTCACTGAGTGCACTGAACCATAGCATGGCTTTGAACTACTCCTTTCTGTCTTACAGAAAAAAAAGCTGAGAGGGCTGAAGATGTAAAGGCTTAAACACTCACTCAACAAGGACAGACATTCAGTGGAGCAGCAGTTTCTTTTGACACAGCTAGTCTGGAAACTATACAAATGCCCACACTCATGTTTTGCACTGGCAAAGCTACATTTTCTTTATAAAACCTCGACCAATTAAGGTTGCACACACAACAAAGATCCCCCTGTGTGTAATGAAAGGTTTCTCAATCATTAGTGTGCATAAACATCCACAAAATCCCCCAAACATTTCATATGTTTGGCTTGAAGCCTGTCTAAGTTTCCTCCGATAGAGATGTTGATAGGAAGCATTCCTTTTGTACAATCATACCGCCTTCTCTCTAAAGGTCCTGGTGAATCCAAGTGCCATCTGTTGGCAGGTCCTTTATTGAATCTCAGTGATTAATGGTTACACACCTACAGAAATTGCATTTCTGATGCTACAAATATCAGTGATATGAATGTGTGAGGCTCTTTGCTCTGTTACAGTTTCACTGTGGAAAAACACGCCAGGATCTTTTGCGCTTTCAGTTGCGCAAGACAAATGATCACCGAGCGAAAAGCAAACACTTTTAATCAAGCTGAGCTCAAAACACCGAGAAACTTCAAATGATGGTAAGCACGTGACCCCTGTTTAATTATCCATCGGTGGCAGTGCGTGCAGGTTGATTAATCACTGTGTACTCAGTAAGCTTTCACCGAATTCTCCAAATCACCTGCTGTTCTTGCAGACAGCTGTGTGCACTGCACCATTTAAGTGTTTGATGATGCACAGTTGAAGCTTCACTGACAGTTTTCTGTTGGGGCTTTTTTTTTCTTGTCACTTGAATCTACAGCTATTATTATACCGCTGATTATCCACTAAATACACACATACGTCAAGAAATGAATATTCTCATTCTCATGAATGACTGGGGATAATAACTCGAAAGAACATCATGATACTTACCCAACTGTGGGGGCTTCAAAGCTTTCTCTCCTAACGACGTATTTGAGGCTACTTCTTATTCAGCACACAAAGAGGAGATGAAATGACATCCAGTGGTTTAAAAGAAAATCTTCAGTCTCTCCTCATTAAGTCGCCTACAATCACACGGTGTGCTCTTAGGCTATGAAGGGAGAACAGCGTGTTTCGCTGGACACGGTAGACACTGAGCACGATCTTCGGTGGAGCACGCATATACCCTGAACAGAGTGGGGGGAGCAAAACTATGCCCAGCCTGCGTTTCATTGAGCCCTAGTAATCTGCAGGCTGTCAAACGTTACATATGGGTGCATGAGTGCAGGTAGGTCAAGCAACCCAAATAACTAAGTCGTGAATTTCTGCGTTGATTATCTAATAGATTAGACCTGTTGTGACGCAAATTTGCCGCAAAAAAATGCAATAGCCGCTCTGCTTTTCACATAATTCCGCTCAAATAGTGCATGGATTATTTGCCAGTGGCTTCCAGTCGCTGAACAGTATGCAGTGTTTACAGCTTTCAAGAGGTGAAGACACTAAAGGTGAACAATTCGACGTTCACAGACAAATGCAAATGAAGTGCATAATACTGTCATTAAGCTGATAATAGTCTGATGGCTTAGTTCTTACTTGTAATTACAGCAGATACTAAATAATGCAGCAGTTTTCACTGCGCATTTGTTGATCAAACCATGACTGTGTTACTCAGTTATAGTGAGTCTGGCTATTTAAGGTCTGGTGTTCATGGTAGCACTGGACAAATCTTGTATACTTTTCTATCCAGTGAAACTTAGTGAATCCTGGAAAAGTCAGTTCTGTTAAAAGTAGGCCAGCAACAGTGAACATTCAATCAAGTTTTCGATCGAGATTCAGTTCTTTGCTTGAAAACTAATTGGACATTTCAGTGAACTTGCCTTGACCCTAGACATGTATCACGTGAATAGGATAAGATGTAGGATAAAATGTCAGTTCAACTTCAGACTGCTTTTCTTACTGGCCACAGAAAAAAAATGCATGCTCTGTAACAAACAGGCAAACTAATTTAGACAAAAGTAAAAGTCTGCACAAACAACAAAGGTTCAAATGTGCTTTCAGTGTTTGTCCCCTTGATAAAAAATAATTAAAAATCAATAAATTAAGTCATGATTTCCTCACTGTGCCTATCAACACAGGAGGGACCTAATCTCTTAAATTCCTCTGTTGCCATGGGGACACCTGGCCTATGTAGCTTTTACTGAATATGTCAAAAACGCCCCATATACAGTGGGGCAAAAAAGTATTTAGTCAGCCACCGATTGTGCAAGTTCCCCCACTTAAAATGATGACAGAGGTCAGTAATTTGCACCAGAGGTACACTTCAACTGTGAGAGACAGAATGTGAAAAAAAAATCCATGAATTCTCATGGTAGGATTTGTAAAGAATTTATTCGTAAATTAGGGTGGAAAATAAGTATTTGGTCACCTGAAACAAGGAAAATCTCTGGCTCTCACAGACCTGTAACGTCCTCTGTAAGAAGCTTTTCTGTCCCCCACTCGTTACCTGTATGAATGGCACCTGTTTGAACTCATCATCTGTATAAAAGACACCTGTCCACAGCCTCAAACAGTCAGACTCCAAACGCCGCCATGGCCAAGACCAAAGAGCTTTCGAAGGACACCAGGAAAAGTATTGTAGACCTGCACCAGACTGGGAAGAGTGAATCTACAATAGGCAAGCAGCTTGGTGTGAAAAAATCAACTGTGGGAGCAATCATCAGAAAATGGAAGACATACAAGACCACTGATAATCTCCCTCGATCTGGGGCTCCACGCAAGATCTCATCCCGTGGGGTCAAAATGATCATGAGAACGGTGAGCAAAGATCCCAGAACCACACGGGGGGACCTGGTGAATGACCTGCAGAGAGCTGGGACCAAAGTAACAAAGGTCACCATCAGTAACACACTACAACTGTAGGGAATCAAATCCCGCAGTGCCAGACGTGTTCCGCTGCTAAAGCCAGTGCATGTCCAGGCCCGTCTGAAGTTTGCCAGAGAGCACATGGATGATACAGCAGAGGATTGGGAGAATGTCATGTGGTCAGATGAAACCAAAGTAGAACTCTTTGGTATAAACTCAACTCGTCGTGTTTGGAGGAAGAAGAATACTGAGTTGCATCCCAAGAACACCATACCTACTGTGAAGCATGGGGGGTGGAAACATCATGCTATGGGGCTGTTTTTCTGCCAAGGGGACAGGACGACTGATCCGTGTTAAGGACAGAATGAATGGGGCCATGTATCGTGAGATTTTGAGCCAAAACCTCCTTCCATCAGTGAGAACTTTGAAGATGAAATGAGGCTGGGTCTTCCAACATGACAATGATCCAAAACACACCGCCCGGGCAACAAAGGAGTGGCTCCGTAAGAAGCATTTGAAAGTCCTGGAGTGGCCTAGCCAGTCTCCAGACCTCAACCCCATAGAAAATCTGTGGCGGGAGTTGAAAGTCCGTGTTGCTCGGCGACAGCCCCAAAACATCACTGCTCTCGAGAAGATCTGCATGGAGGAATGGGCCAAAATACCAGCTACTGTGTGTGCAAACCTGGTAAAGACCTATAGTAAACGTTTGACCTCTGTTATTGCCAACAAAGGTTATGTTACAAAGTATTGAGTTGTATTTTTGTTATTGACCAAATACTTATTTTCCACCCTGATTTACCAATAAATTCTTTACAAATCCTACCATGTGGATTCATGGATTTTTTTTTTTCACATTCTGTCTCTCACAGTTGAAGTGTACCTCTGGTGCAAATTACTGACCTCTGTCATCATTTTAGGTGGGGGAACTTGCACAATCGGTGGCTGACTAAATACTTTTTTGCCCCACTGTAGCTTCATTGTTAGTATAACGTGAAAATTATGTAGCGAAGGTTTAAAAATATTCTATAATTCTGCCTGTAATCGAATCTAATGTGCTTCCAGTTCTTACAGCTGCTGTCAGGTGGGAATGGTGTGCTTATTCTCTGTGCCCATTATGCAACGCTGTTCCTCACATATGTATCAAATTCTTGTCAGTCTGTCAACAAGATTATATTACCTAACCAAATTTCATGAAATGATAATAAATAAATTAACAGACAGGAGACTGACCATGGCTGAAGATCCCCCACTGTCCTAAAATAAATTAGAATATGGATTTAGTAGCACTTAATAGAACCTATTAGTTACATACATAGACAGTAAGTAGCCATAACCATAACCTAAGCCATAATCTTTTTATTTTTATTAGAACATGATGTTCTACACTGAGATATACTGTAAAACCATTTTTCCTGCTGTTGTTTCTTTTTTAAGAAGTAAAAAGGATTTTTACGGAAAACATGGTAGAACAGAATTCATGGTTTGTACCATATCAAGGTACATACATTCATCCATCCATTAAATTTAGGGGTGCGGGAGGGGCTGGAGCCTATCCCAGCTAATAATAAAATATTTAATGAAAAGCTAATAGCTGTAAATTAGAAGCATTTTTGTCTACATATGGCAGCATTCAGTAGTAATATCTTCATATGCCATCTTCCCCAGCTTCCTTTTGTGCCTTTGTTTTATTACAGTACTCAGTATTTGTCACATATTGATGCATTTTGTTCAAACACAGTGAATTTGCACTTTATTCACTTGCTTCTTCTTCTTCTTGGATCTTGAACAATTAGAAGCTGTGACCTAAGCATGGTTTACCTGCATGAGCATAAACATCCTTTTTAATATCAGCAAGTATGAATAGCAGCTACATGCCACATTACTTTAATTCTTAAGATTTGTTTTAAGACTTGACAGTATATTAGCTATAATCACAGCTAAATCCCGAAATTATATACACAGGCTCAAATATATCAACTCAAGTATATACAGTAGCATAGTATATATTTGATTAGAGGTGCCTTTTTAAAGAAACGTACCCATACTTAGAGAAATGGTTAAACTCTAAATGCAATCAGAGCTCAAAGATGGTTTAATAAAACATGGCACTTTGAAGTGATCAGGAAATTGTGTTATCATGTACGCGTTTATAGAATTAAATACAAAGAAGATGCGACACATCGACACAAGCATACCACAGAAACTGTAATCTTGTAATTCAATGTATTCACATTACAACATCCACATGGTTCAGTTTGTGACGTCTACTGATCTTCAAATATATTCACTGTATAATACATAATACCAATATAGGCACTTCCAGTAAGTCTGGCAATATTGAAGCTACAGTATAGTGTCTAAATTACAAAATGGTAAAAATAAATAATGTATATCTAAAAGAGTTTTTGTAGTTTTAAAATTTCTTCACTGTACAGCATGTATGTATTTTGTACAAAATGGAGCATCGACCTGCAAGGAAATCAATTATTTTACTTTCACAAATACTATGTATTTGGACATATTCTTCTTTAGTACATGTGGTAAGTGCAAGGTACTTGTGAGAAGAAAGCAATTAATTCGTTAATTATGTGTCAACTATATAAAAATACATCATCTCCTTTTGTTTACGTAATTGTAAAACTTGTTTGGTTCTCTTGGTTACAATTATTCTACATGTGTGAATAAGCATGGCAATCAACTAAAACAAATGACGACACAAAATATACACGATTAAAACTGATATACGGTGGTATCCACTCAAATGCAAGTATTGACTTGATGTGACTGTGGGGCAAAATGCGCACGCGTTACACTTGCAATCACCAGGAAATAAACACAGTGGACACAGTCCGCTGGCCTTTAAAGATGTTGCGTGATGAATGCTCTAGTGCTTATGTCTGTGAGGCTAAGAGTACGCAGATCAAAGAGGAAGCGCGAGGAGAAATATCCTATAGGACTTTCTGTGAATAATAATTTCATCTGAGTATCCGTGAAGAATTGAAGAACTACTCACAGCATCGCTTTGCCCTTCATTACTTCACAATCTCTATCCCCTTCTCCCCAACAGTACAAGATAATTAAATACAGGACGGAGTCACATTAGAGGGGTCAATGGAAGAATAAACATAGAAACAGAAACACACACTGTTTTGCTCTCGCAGATACACTAAATAATGTATATATACATTCAAAAAGGAAGGATTTCTAGAGTGTTTGAGGTGATGCAATTGTGTAATTGTACAGCCTGGAAGTGGAAGTTACAATGAGTCATAGACAGAATGTATGTTTTTCCAATTCTGCACCACTTAAGCTTAGATACACTGAACAGCTTTCTTCATAACATTGATGAATACTCACGGGGCTTTTCCAAAGCGAAATAAAATGTGTCCATTGTGCAGGTAATGATGATTATAGCTCATTGGGCATGAAATGCATCAGCATACAGAAAAGAGCATGCATTTACAAGACACAATGCACCCAGCAACCCATGGTCATTTGAGGCCCAAAGAACTAACATTGTCCCGATTCAATGGCTTGTAAGAATTCTGGCCTGATAAAGGGTTTCGTACATCTGAGATGACCTACTAATCAGTAGGTCAACTAATTATTGAGCTTGTGCGTGCGCTCCTCCCTGTGTAAGACAAACTGCAGAGGAGAGGCAGAAAAAGCAGAACGGCCCATTGTGGATGCGGCGCTATTCAGCACAGCCGGACATATTGTGTGACGCTACGTCAACGCAGGATATGCTAGAATACAATGCGTTGACACAGCCGTGTGTTACAGTGTAATTTCACCTCTCGTGTCATGTGTACAGACTCGTATATCTGCCGTCCACCTTTCCAAAGATCAGTTTAAAGAAATCAGATTATGACAGAGAGCAGTGGTGCAGCATGAGATGCTTGCTGACTGCATCCGTAACAGAAATTTGAACTGCTGATTCTAAATAGAGCACTTATTCAATTCAATGCATTCATTTTTTTAGTTTGTGTGTAAATGTCAGTGATTCAAATTAAGTTGGATATTCATTAGATTTTGTATCTTATTCAAGCTTCTGTATGTACTTGGTTATTTACACTTATGGCTTTATTTCAGTTGAAAAATGTGACTTAACATTTAACTGTCAGAATTGTTGGTGAATGTCTGGCTGCTAAAATAATTCCTGTGAAATTTCACAGTTTTTACAATGTTACTCATAAATACTTCCCACCATCACAAAGAAACGGGAGACAGTCGGGACAAAAATCACATGGAAAGAAGCTGATGTGACGAAAGGTGAAATTGATAAGACATTACACGCTGCAGTGCTGTTATCTTGACCCGGGTGAAATCATAAAAACGGTTCCCAGCATTTATCTGGTTTCATTAAATAAAGCGCAAACTCCAAACAGCTGCAATTGTTACATAAACAGAGAGAATTGCTTTGGCTCCAATGCTGCTGCACCGCCAGTGTGAGAAGACTGACGTGAGAGAAAGTCATGTGATGTTGAAAAAACAGACAGATTATGATCATCTAAATTTGAAATGACAGGGGAAACATTCCCTTCGTGTATTATCATGCAAACTGATGTAATCAATATTCTTTGCGAAACTTCATCCACCAGCTGATGCACTCTGCCTGCACTGAACTTGAAGAGAAGAATTAACTCCCTGAGGTGCCAGGATGGGATTCAGAGAGAGTCACCATGAAAAAATCAAAGTCAGCAGCTGTGACATAAACTAAGCCTTATTTTATGAACAGAGTTAAAGTTTAGATTTCTGGTGTGTTTTTCACGTAATGTCCTGTTATGTGATGTTCACGTTGAATTTCAACAGCTGGGGAGGGTTTCCTGAGGGTTCAAGGTCAGCATCGTTTACAGATTTTAAGCAACACTAATTATAGATTGCACGACACACTGAGTCCAGCTGCATGAGTATTAAAATGATGATGACAAGAAGAAAAAAGGACTTCCTGTCAAAAGGCGATTTTTAAACAATACTTGAGGGGACACAAATGAATTTGAATTAAATGTCACCTTTTTTGAGATGGCGTTAAGTTTTCTTAAGTGGTAAAAGGATCTGTTTTCTGGTTCTGTTTGAATGCATGATTGCTGCCGGTGCAGGTCCTTTGAATACAATATCTGGGACAGTAATGTATTACAAATAACAAGAAACCTTCTGAATTCATCTATGTCATCTGCAGAGGAATTGTGCACATGAGCGCATTCATTTAAACACGCAGGCACGCACAAATGGGCACACATGCATAGCGTGACGAGCCTCGGGTCTCTGTGTGAAACTAAAATGGTGCATAAAGTACTTCATTTGGCAACAAATGGAAAACATAAAATGTGTAAATAGTTGATATTGTATGCTAATTCCCAAGAGTGAGTCATTTATTTTGGCAAACACCAATGTTCCTCATTTCTTTGACCCCCTTTATAATCCATGTATAGAAAACAAAAACAAAAGAAATAACACACAGCCAGTGGGAGAGCTCAAAAATGCTAAAATTGAAACACAAGTTCATATATATATTTATATATATATGCACTCAGGAAGTGATTATATATAAACTGGCAGCAAATTTCTGGAGTCCTGCGTTACCACAAAGGGCTGAAGCTTGTGCCACCAGGCTTCTTCTTCTTCTTTTGACAGTAGCAAAAGAGTTTTTATCCCAAAGTATAGGAATAGTCCCGTATTGCAATATGGAAAGCTTTATATGTTTGGTGAAATCAAATATTCAGATAACATGTGTAAAGCACATATTTTGCCACCCTGTTTTTTTCTTTATAGGCACACATTTCCCAAACATCTACAGTGTTGTGTCTAAGTGATGTGCTGGCAAAAACAGGAGTCAGTTAATAGAAAACCAAGTAAGACTTCTTCATGTCCTTGTCCTGAATGATGCCATATTTCCCCTGTGTTGTTTCATTGTGGGTCCCCCTCCTCTAGTTGCTCTTGAGGTTTAGAGTCTTCCCTCAGAGCTACAGGCCATTCTGGTTCCTCCTCTGGATCCTCTCCTTCTATCAGCTCCTCTCTGCTACCTGACTCCTCTTCCTCTTCATGAATAGCCAGAATAGGTTCAGCTACATTGTTTAAATGGACAGGCTCCGCTCCTTGTGCCTGTTTTTGGTTCTCTTCTGCAATCACCTTTTTCCACATCTCGTGGTTCTCCAGCAGGTGCTGCGTGATCTGGCAGAAGACTTTCCTCCTCTTCTTGGGAGTTGCTTTCTCTGGAGAAAACAAACACCTCCGTGAATTAATACGTCCGTCGTTCTCTGTGATCAGACATCTTTGGCAGGGGTAAAAACTTACGAGTGGGAGGAAATGCCTCCCCAAACGTCTCATCTTTTACAGGAATCTAAGTTCTTCTTTTCTTTTTGTTAATCAAAAAATGCTGTCCATGAATGCACAAACAAATTATTCTAAACAAATAAATTTCTCTTTTTAGATAGACATTCAAATGTAATTACTGTTATCATTATTGCAGATTTACATTTGAATACTTACGGGACGCTTCTGAGCAGGTGGATGTGTCTTCCTCTGCAGTATCCTCCTCATCCTCCTCCTCATTCTCTCCAACCTCTGGCCCCTCCTCCTCCGGGTTGGGTTCCACCCATCGTCCAGGCATGAGGCTGGCCGAGTCATAGGAGTTACACAGGGGTCCAACGATGTGGGTGATGAAGGATTCCTGGAGTTTGGCCAGCTGTGGGGCTGCTCGATCCATGAAAGGGCTGACAGGAAGGCCAAGGCTGGACTCCTCATCACCCTACACAAAGTACAAGCCATTTAGATATAAAGTTATCGCCAGTTAATTTCATATTGTTTTACAGGAAATGAGTAATTGTGGTTAGCATAAGCATAGTTGATTCTGAGATTGGGTTTGACTGAAGGGAAACCAGGTGGAATAACTGATGTTAGAGGTCAAATTTTCCAGTACACCATAACAGTGACCTGTCACACACAAGAGCAGGATCTCTCCTAAATGGAATCCAGCCATAATTAATATATTTATCCCACTTCAGCTTCTGATATGCAAGACAAAATTTGAAAACCGCTGCCATAGATTTTTTGTTTTGCAATAAGAGATGTTTTTAGTCATCTGTTAATTCAATTCAATTCAATTCAATTCAATTTTATTTATATAGCGCCAAATCACAACATAAGTCGCCTCAATGACTGCGAAGGCCGGCTGCTTAAGATTCATATCATTTGTTTTTGTCCAGGTCATATGCCAATCAAAGAAGAGCAAGTACTAATACCGAAACATAGTCGCCCTCTTCTGTATTTTTTTTCTGTACGTAGACTTCTGGATTTCAGGCATGATTGATTTTTTGCTCCCCTTAATTCCTCCTTCATTTAATCCCTCTGACATATTGAGAAAGTAATGGAAGTGCTCCTTCTGAGAGCTGCTATTGTGTAAGGAGCTGTCATAACTCCATGACAGGACTATTGTATCTTTTCAGTCACATATTGTACATTTTAATTTTACATTGTATCTACATATAAGAGAAGAACAGTGGAGACAGCTGGGGTATCTTATAGCTTTGTTTAAAAAACAACAACTAATGATTCATATATGCTGTAGGCCTTATGTATGCTTGGCTTCGTTGTCATTGTAATAATATCATATGTAATCATGGCCTATTTTTTTTGTTCCTGCAGTACCAAACAGAATCTGTTTTTGCCTTTAGTCTAAACCCACCCACAGTGAATTTTTGTTACAGTATTTAGGCTTGGCACACACCTCAGCTAATTGCTTCTGGGTCAAGAAGAATATGCTCAAGCCCTTATCTTGACTACGATTACTAGGTGACGACACACCCTGCGCATTATGTGCCTCTGAATTTTTTGGGAGGAGAGGCACATAGAGCAAAAGCTCTACAGGATATTTGCGTTCATCACCACGTCTAGCAGAACTGTCCTTTTAGTTGTTTTGTATGTGGTGATGCTAGCACAGCTGCAATTCACGTCAGATCAGTTTTTGGTTTCACCTGAAATTTCAACTCCATAAAAGAAAAGAAAGAAAGAGAAAATAACCAGCAAAACAATACATCTCAATACTTTCCAGCTGTCACAGAGCGAGAGGTAGAGGGTTACACCCTGGACATAGTTGCTAAGCTGTTGCACGGCTAACAGAGAGAGAGAGACAACCATTAAGCTCACATCTACAGCCAATTTAGAATCACTAATTAACCTGACCCCACTAACTGCATGTCTTTGCACTGTGGAAGGAAGCTGGAGTACCTGGAGAGATCCTGAACATGCAAAACTCCACACAGAAAGGCCCAGACGGTAGATTAAAACCCAGGACTTTCTTGCTGTGAGCCAACAGAGTCAACCACCAGGCTCAAACGGGCTCAAACACTCAAGTGTTTTTAAAGCAGGATGTGTGTCAGTGTGTGCCAGTTTGTCTATGTCTATTTGTCAGGTCAGTTTTAAACTCCCCCTCTCTCTGAGAAAAGCTCAAGCTCGACCAGGTTTGGGGCCTATTTACCCGCAACACACTCCCTGCCCGTGGCTGATGCCCCCACCAGTGAATTGCTGGTTCTCGGTGTCTGGGGCTGGATACTCCGGTGTGTACTGGCTCGCTCCTGGCGGCTGCTTTGCGGGGCGTGGGCCCTGCTCTTCTACTCTATTTTTCTCTCCCTTCTGCTCCTTCTGTTAACTTTTTCCCCAACTTCATTTTCTTTTACTTTTTCTTTTCTTATAGGCCTCCAGTCTTGTCTGTTATGGCTCTTTATCAGTCTACTCAATCCGCTGGTGAAGTATTACAAGTTGTCACAAGTATTCAGGGAGTTGGCAGAGGCCACAGGAAAATACTCTTGGTTTCCTGTCAGCTTCTCCTACCTTTATATGTATCTTTTAGTGTGTGCTTTCTAACCCCCCTGTAGGTGTAAATGTGAGAGTAAATGGTTGTCTGTCTCTATGTAACAGTCTTGCAATAGACTGGGGACCTGTCCAGGATGTACCCTGCCTCTCCCCCTATGACGGCTGGGACAGGCTCCAGGCCCCTGGGACAGCCGAGTTAGATAAGCAAAAGAAATGGATGGATGGATGCTTGCCAAAACTAACAACAAAAGCTGACTTCTTGGAGAGCATCTGGCAATATAATAGATTGGTGTGTATGCCCCAGGTAAGACTGAAGTTCATAAAGGAGATGGACCAAAGGCCCTAGATGTGAAACAAAGAACAGCAAAGAACGACTTCTACACAATGTACAGATATAAATCTACAGTATTATAAATACTGTGCCACTGCATGGGGAACGCCTCAACTTTTACAAACTAAACAGAGCACAAAAGTGTCATCAAAGGGAAGTTGGGATAAATGAAAATTCAGGCGCCTACATGAGGAGGCAGTTAATGAAATTTTCTTCCAGCCATGAGTTTGTATTAATTTAGACAGCATCTGCTCACTGTCATTATATAACGCTTCTGTTTAGGCTACTGTAATGACAGGGAAAACCGGATCTCAGAGCTCCTCCTCCCCTCGTTGTATCCTCTTTTATGTGAGTCCAACTGTTAATAAATTCCATCAAATTGAAGATCTGTCTGAGATCCAGTCGTTTTATAAAACTCATTTGGTTTTGCGTTACAATCTTTCTGCTCTGTGGGAACAGAGGCTTTCTAGTCTATAGTGTACAGTATGACACTTGGGGTTGGTTACCAAGGCAACTAGGAATCCTTGCTATAGCTGTTATTCATTCATATCCGGGAAGACGTCACACACAACATACATGCTGTGCTTTTCTTAGGGCCAATTTTTACAAATATTACATGTATTTATTTATTTTCTGTCTAACAGGGTTGTGTTTTCTTTCATGGTTCTTTGATAAAGTGCTATCCTGGAAATAGATTGCTATTTAATTGTAAATCAGAAGGAATCTTTTTGAAGAAAGAGTATGTTACTGTATGCTAATCCAGCCGGCTTTCCTGGCTGTTTGACTGCTGGTTTATTTTTTGCATAATTTCCACTTTCTCATGTTGTCAGACTCATTGCTGACATCACTGCTGTAGTCCAATCATCTTTCTGCCTGCCTTCTGTGAGCCTCCATCCTCCATTACCTTGGCCTCCAATAACACTGTGAGCAATCTTGAAGTCGTTGTATGTTCTTCAATATCTCTAAAATTAGAAACATCCTTTCTCAGAGTGAAGCTGAAAAACTAGTTCATGCATCTATTACTTGTAGACTGTAATTCGTTCTTATCAGGCTGTCCTAAAAACTCCCTTCACTTGATCCAAAATGCTGCAGTAAGAATACTGACAGGGACTAGAAAGAGAGAGCATATTTCTCCCATATTATTATCAATGGCTCCAGAATCAAATTTAAAATCCTTCTCATCACATCGTCCCTCTACCTTTGCTGTTGCAGAATTCAAGCCATTCATTTCAACTCAAGATTAGTTAGAGTTCAGTTCTCGCTTAAAATATCTCCTCTGTTTCTGTTTCTCTGTTTCTCCTCTGTTTGTAGGACTTTAAAGACCTGCATTTCCAGATTCGGGAACCGTTTCTATCCAACAGCCAAAAATGAACTCAGTTTTCCCCTCCCAGTATCTTTCCAATAGCTCTAAGTCACTAGTTGCACAGAAATAGCACTTTTTTATTTTCTTTTTATCTTTTAAGTACATTGCTTTATAGATTGGATTTCTATAGTATTGCATTTTTTTATTACTTTTTTATTTTATTTTGTTTTTACAGCTTTATTGGGCATGTGTAAAATGCAACTTTCTCTTGTTAAAGACAACAAATCTTATTGTATGTGTTGCATGTCATGACATTAGAGGTAGTCTAATTCTACTACCTCTAAGTATATCCTGTAAATTACATAGAAATAAAAGCTAAATTGTTGCTAGCATTGCTTCAGCAATGTTATTTCAGTCTATGAAATCATAATCAGTTATTTACACATTATTGTTATTATACAAATAATACATATTAATGCATAAACCACCCGAATATTACTAAAAAGGTCATGGCTCAAAAGTTACACTGACACTGGTATGATTAGTGTTATGCGACAGTACTATACTGTACTGTGTGGTGTCATGTTGGTGTGCAGGTGCACCCTGACCTTTAGCTTAGCTGAGTTCTTAGGTCCCATAAAAGATGGTTCACACACCTGTTCATAGAACTCATTGACAATGCCCTCTGTCCATTGCAGATGTAGCTCCTTGCACTTCAGAGGCCCATTTATATCAGCGAGTTTGATGCACATCTGGCAGACTAGCAACCTGTCATTCTCGTTAGACCAGTCGATACCTGTAGATGGATCATCACCTACCTGAGGGATTGACAGACAGCCATGACAGCATTAGCATATTCAAACATGTTATGTAAGCACAGCTATAATCTTCTGCTGAAATGTTTTCTGTTAAGCTATAGTTTACAGCATCAGTTCATTGGACTGAGGACGAAACAAACATATATAAGACTTAGGATTATGTAGTTAAGCTAATACTGACATAACCCAATTCTTGTTGTCAAAGCTACTTACTATATAAACAATGCTTCAATAAGGTGCTTTAACCTATACAGAGCTTGAACATATTTCTAAGAAAAGCAGGACTCAATCATATATAAAGTTGATCTCAGCACTTTTTGAATGAATCGATTATTTCTAGTTAAGCTTAATGAGCTTTGGATCTAAAGAGGCTCAGGAAACAGGAAAGCTTGACGGCTACTTCACCCAAAGCTAATTCGCGTCCAGGAAGAGCAGAGCAGGGACTCTGAGAGACCTTATTGTTACTTCTGCTGCCAAACCAGCAACCTCAATGTTAGCTGACAGGCCTTGGCCATCGAGCAGCAACGCTGTAGTAGAACTCACAATGAGAGGAATGCGGACCCTCAAATCGAAAGCCAACACTGTGTCTGCACTCCAGTGAGTTCTTGAAGGCTATGGGGTACTTTGTGTTGTTGACTTACATTGAGAGCACTGCAATGTATTGCACAAACAGATCTGCTCCTCGAAGACCACTTGACAGCTTCCTTTTCCTGAAGCGTTGTCCCAGTTTTTAAAAGAACTGATCTGTTAGGAAAGCATGTCTACAGAATATGTTTGACCCCAACTTTTCCAAGCAATTTATTACTTGGCTATTTAATTTTAACAATAACCAAAAAAAAATCAGTTGTAAGCTTTTCATGTTATATTTGAAGACAGATATGCTCAACTCAATGTTTACACTGGCTTAAAAGGATAAACTACCTCTGAAGAGTTCTTTAATTTGTCAAATGAATGTGAAACATTGAACAGGGATGTTTTTAGAATACCTTGGCATTGAACTCAGCTAGGAAGTCAAAATGCTTCTTCAGATCAGTGGCCAGTATGGCCTCAATGACCAGGAAACGGAAGCGTTTGAACTCCACATGGTCCAGATTGACCAGGAAGTTGTACTCTGGCTGTGACAGGAAGAGGTTCCAGGCTGCGGCAGCGTGGTGGTTTTCCAAAACTGAGCGGTCGTTGTAGAGCACCGCCTGTCAAACAAAACAAACCATAATTGTTAGACACTACTGACAGGGAAATTAAAGCCTACATTATTGCTCTCTGATAGGCAAGCTACTCTTTCAGTATCATTACGTCATCATTGCTCAAAATTGGGTAATTTACTTAATACAATAATTTCTATGATTTCTTTTTATTGATAACACAATGTAGAACTAGACCAAACAGTAACATTTCTACCTGGTAACCTGTAAACAGGTATTCTAACTGTTGATTTGTTTGTTTTTTGAAGCAGGCTGGCAGTGAAATAGACAAATAATCTATCAAATCATAATTCAGGTGAAAAAGAAAAAAAAAGGGTGTGACAGTAAATCAAGTAAACAAACTTTTATTTAATCACATACTGTTGACCATGCTGTAGGCTGAATAGCATGAGCACCTGTGGGGCGCTGGTGGCCACGAGGAAAGCGTTTGTCCGCCCTGGGTGATCATAATCGTGCATGGCGGCAGCCACGTAAAGAGCCATGAGCTCCAGAGCAGGTATGAGGCCTGACAGGCAGCCATAACCATCTTCTGACACAGTGTAGGTCTTTGAAACCAGGAAGCCCATGTGACTGTGTGTTATTCCACTGTCGGAGTCTAGCCACGGGGGAGAAGACAAAGTGAGGAGGCTGAAGAGAAGGGTGTCAGAATTTACACAAGACACACACAACTGTACAGTACCTTCATCTGCACACACCTAAACACGCGCACGCACGTGCTCTGGAGCACAACACACAGAAGCACACACACACACACACACTTTAACGTTCAAATCCACTTATATGTGGATCAAAGGGATGGCCCAAGTAAGGCATACAAATGAGGTTATGGAAATATGGGTAAGAGGGAACTCTAATCTGCCTGCAATTTCATGCTGTTCTAGACTTCAAATAGTGTTTGGTATGCAAGTGCCAAAAGCCTGAGTAAGATAAGACCAACTTTGAGTGGGATAAGAACACACACTCCTGCAGGTTTGATACTTTGACATTAATGAGATGGCTGCAGGGGATGTGAAAAAATTCAGGATCAAAAAAAAATGACCTACATATAGAAAATCTTAAGCGCAAAAAAGTACAGTAGAGCAAATATTGTTCTTATTTAAAAACTTGACAACAAGTTTTGCATACTTTTATGGACTGATGGATACACATACACACCTGTCAGGACATCAGCTGTCAGCATGCATGCACTGATGGACATACCTGAGTCACTGGCAGAGCCGTGGTCAGTCATGAGGCTGGGCAGGCCAGGCACAGGCTGCGTGGTGAGGTACCAGACTGCGTGAAGCACATCTGTGGCATGGACCCTGTTGTGATCTGGATTAGAAAAGATAACAAGTCTGCTCAGTGTGTCTGATCGTCTCCACCAGGGTGCAGTGTTGGGCTGCTAATGTCTGTTCAATTAAACTTCAAGGCAGTGCAGAGTACTAATGCTGCATAGATTGCTCAACATTTCCATCTAGTGGCTGCTTTCATCCTTGCAACGAGTAATCTGAAGCAAAGTGAAAAACAAAAGCAGGAAGATGCTCGAGCTTACATGGTATGTCTCTGTAACCATTCTCAAGGGCATGGAAGTAGTTCATGAATTCTTTTACGGGGATCTTAAAAGTCTGAAACAGGCCAGTGTCCTCAAAGAGCCTATATGATACCTGAAAGATAAAATATATATATATATATATCAGACCCCATGGACATCACCAGATCCAGATATATTAAATATAACAAAAGTGTTCAATAAATGTGTAAAACTGAAAAATGTAATGAAAAAAATTAAAAGACAGTGTTATAAATAGTAAAGTATGCTACTGTTTTGTAATATAAAATAATTTGTCACTTTGACACTCTGGCGGACCTGACTGAGGATTCGTCCACATTTCCCATTGGTCTTCTCTATCAAGGTGAAGATGGGGAAGTTCCAATTGTTCAGCTGACTCATCAGAGGTTCCAGGCCCTCCATTATTAAAGGCTCTGGTGCCAAGATTGGTTTGTCCTGCGTGAGTAACAAATGGTCAAAAGACGTGAAAACAATAAGGAAAATATTACATAAGGAGTACATGTTCCTGTTTTATTAGCAGTACTAATGTGACTGAGACAGCTGCTTTGGCCCGCCTTACTTCCGGAGGTATTAGTGCATGGAGGATGACATTCTGGGAGTTTTTTCCTTCTTCTGCATCGTCCTCTGTATGTGCTACATCACTACTGTCACTGTGGTTGGCTTCGTGGGTGCTGTCATAGTCTGATGACACAACCACTTGGTCCTCTGCTGGTGTAAGAAAAACAAAGAGATGTCACACTGCGGCCTTGGGAGAAAATCCACTGTTAATCTTCTTAAACTGATGCATATCACTAGGTTTCTTGGAGTATGTGGATTTACGTCTTCTCTATATCCACTTCCTTTAATCCTGTCTTGTTGTAATAGGTTATTTTCTGCAGGTCCCATAGAAAGTCACTGCTGCCTTCATTAGCACTCAAAGATCCCCGATTGCTGCCTCTCACGTGACTGAAAGCAAGTTTTAATAGTGAGTCTGCTTGGAGGTGCTACTTTATAAAGCAGCACACTTAGTTCTTTCTACAGAAACTTATATGTGCTCATGTTGAGTGCTGCTCACAAACTTTAGGAGCAGTAGAATAAACAACATTGTAGTACATTTTTAACAAGAATGAACCAGCTCAGCAACAACAAAAGAGCCGAAAGACCACAGAAGACAAAAAATGCACGATGACAGAATTATTTCCATAGTTAGAAAAAACTATTTCACAGCATTTAACCGAGTTGAGAGCACTCTCAATGAGGTAGGCGTATCATCGTCTACAATCAAGGTCTACAACCAAGAGACGCCTTCATAAATACAGAGGGTTTACAACAAAGTAAAAACCACTGGTTATGCTCAAGAACAAGAATTTCAGATGAACCCAAGATTAATGATGGGAGGATAAAAATATGGTCGAGAGAAACAGCTCGTGATTTGAAGCAAACCGAGGTATTTGTCAAACATGGTGGAGGCAGTGTTATGGCTTGGGCATTTATAGCTGCCAGTGGAACCGGGTCACTCATCGTTGATGATGATGTGACTGCTGATACGAGCAGCAGGAGGAATTCTGATGTGTAGGGAGCTATATAGATTCAGCCAAACTGATTGGACAGCTCTTCACTGTGCAAAAGCAACCCAAGAGTTTCTATAGGCAAAAAAAAACCCCAAGTCAGTCATTGGCCAAGTCAGTCACCTGATCTCAGCCCAACGGAGCATGCTTTTCAGTTGTCAAGTACAAAACTTGATGCAGGAAGATCCACAAATAAGAAGCACCAGGTGTTCTCAATGAGGGAAGCAAGAATTTGGCGATGACAATGTGTTTTAGACTTTATGCATCCATGTATAAAATTATGTTAATTTGTCGAGTTAATTTTGAGCCTCTTAAAATGCAGACTGTGTGTGAAAATAGCTGTAATTATTAAACAGTTGATGAAAAGTGGTTGTTAAACCCCTTGAATTAATGCTGAGGTTTGCACTTCTGTCACATTGTGACTGTTTGAATTCAAAACCACTGTGATGGTGTAGAGAGGCAACTAACTGTGTGAGATACTGCAGAGGTAGTGTTCCTTTATCATCAACACAAACTCATTACTCGAGTCATTTGTTTGGGGTTTTCTGTGCGTGTTTACTATATATATCAATCTCCCATATCAGCTGAGTGCAATGGAAACAAACAGTCTCAAAGAGAGAGAAACAAAAGCGATTCAGCGTTTATGCCAGCAAACGTAACACAAACACTCTTCCCATGCTGCTTTGCGGGAATGCTAGAAAGACTGGGGGCATACCTGAACGTGGTATCCTGTCTCCCTTGTCTAAAGAGCCCTCACCATGGTTCAGTCTGATGTATGGTCTCCCACAACTGTAGAAAAGAGGGGATTCACTGTTAGTTAAATAAAAGAGTTTCTATTTATCTCAGATGTGCATTCCTAACTACTGCGTGTGGATATACTTGAGTTACAATCACACTCTAGTGACCTGTATCTTTTTGAGCAGATGACGATAACATGAAATGTTTATTCCTTTGATTTAATTATTTGATTATTATCAGAATGCAAATAATTCCACACCATTCACAGCAGTTCAAAGTTAACAGGCAAAACACATGGAAGATAAATACAGAATATATGTATTAGTCTATCTGCGGCTCTGCTAAAGAAGTGTGAATATCGCCGTTCGCCACATCTGTCTTCGATGTGTAAACAGTCAGAAGAAGTTGTCAAGTAGGGAAAAAAAAGAACTTAATGGGGTTCCTACTGTGCAGCCCCCACACGAAAACAGCCGTTGCACACTTGCTTCAAGAAAATACGTAGTAATGAATCTAATGGATGCGCACATTAACACAATGCAACTGGAATAAACAACAAAGCAAACTCCAAACGCTGGCATTGTTATGAATGATTCATTAGAAACTGAGCCCACCCTCTTTGAGATTTATGACAGACCAGTGTCGGCCTCGACAACAACTCACTTTCTCAGTCTCAGATGAAAACATTCCCATCTGATGACTGGCTTTATAAATCAAACAGCAAATGTTATCTTCTGTGGAAAGAACTGGCCTTAACTGGTCAGTTAGCTGTGTGACACCACGGGGAGCCTCCCAGACTTTTCCCAACAGATTTTCCGTGTTTCTCCACTGAGGCCACTGTCAGGCTGTAGGTGGTTCCAATTAAAATACCTCTCCCTAAATGTTGTAAAACCTGCCTACTCGGAGCAGGAAATGCCTGCCGTTAGAGCATGGTGTCACAGGGAGCACAAAGGCCTGTAGTGTGTCTATCTCCTCCTGATAAAGTGTTTCTGGAACACTTTTGAGCTGTACCCACCCAGCATAATGCTCCTAAGGCCTCAACAAAGGGAGTTCTGTTGTGTTTGTACGGCCAGGTTGGACCACTGTGTCTAATGCCTAGCAGGTGTGGAATATAAAATAGTTTGATAGTTTGGCGGTTGAACAGTTAGTACATTATTGTCAGGGGGGTCTGGGCAGGCAGCAGCACTTGGCTTAAAAGGTTTACTTTTAATGAAAGTTGAAGAACTGGCAGACACTTTTCCTATTCTGCTAATGCAGCAGAATAACCTCGGCTACTGACATTGAGCCTTGAGCACAAAATGTAAATAAGGAGGCCGGTCATTTTCAGTCGAGGAATCTGCCAATCATATATCAAGTGGCTCTGCTTTTATCTCTCACTCTCTCACTCACGCAGAAACTAAGTACACATGATATACACTCCACTTTCAATTTGCTATCATGTTCTATGCTAGAAATAACATTTATATACCAGTAGTAAGAATTTACTTTGCCTTTTGGGAGAACGCAACTGTCAGCTGTAAACACATTTGCTGTGTGGAGTCAACAGACACCATCCTATAGTGTGGTTTTATTGAGGAATTCAAAGTGGAATTTAGTTACATTTAGCCAAAGGTTTTAAGGTTGTGGTTTCTCTAATACAACAATGTCGCTATCTGCAATTCTGTAACCTTAACCACGTAAAGATTGAAAAATATTTCTGTGCAGAGCGATGAGTCTTACAGAAAAATAAACGCACCGAGGGCTTCAAATCAATTTCAATATGTGGTAGTGTGTAAATGATTATTCTACACAAGCTCATTGTTGGTAAGAACAAAAAAGAAATACAGTTTTTCCAAAATATCTATATTTCAATCAACTAACCACACAACTTCTTTTGGTTCTTCTTAGTACAACTGCTCGTGTCCTTTTTTTATTATGTCATTGTGCTCTAAAATCAGTTTTATGGATCAGGCGCAGTTTTGTCTCATCATCAAGGTCAAGGTTGGTTTCTTGCCTTATAACATACATAATTTTCTAAGTCATAAAAAAAATAAATAAATTGCTCTTCATCTCTAAACCAAAAGGCACTTGGCACTCACTCTGTAACTATGACGCTTAATCAAGCAAATGTAATTCAGTTTAAATTGCAGCCCTGCCTGCTTTTCCTCATTTTTGAGGACTTCTTCTTGTATGGCCTGAGCCGTGCCGTAAGCTCCGGCTGGCCTCAGCCTGCTAACCTTTCCGCTGCAGATTTTTTACTCAGCCACTTGCAGCAGGTTGACAGATTACCTTTGGTTCAGAGCCATGACGGACAGTGCCAAAGCCACGATAAACACCGCAGCTATTATTTCTGCTTCCAGTAATCTACCTACTCTCGAGCCAGATGACGTGAAGAAGATAACAACACAGTGGCTGGGGCTGAGGGAAATGGAAGGCATTCAATTGGGCCCTTTAAACAGGGTCTATCTGATAAAAAAAAAAAAAAAAAGGTGATAATGTAGCTTTGAAGTTGGTGTTATTCCTTCTTAACAGTGTACGTCATTGAAGGCTGACATGATGGAAAAACGAGGGAGGGGGAAAAAAAGAAGCCTAATGTCCTAATTAAGATTGCGCAGATTTGATGATGGAGTAGAGAGAAGGCAATTGAAGCCATGTGTTCATTTTCGCCCAACCTCCCTTCCATGTGTTCGCTCTCTCTCGCCTTCCCTCTTTCCCAACACTCTGTGTGAGGATGTATCAGGAATGATTAGTGGTGGTGTGTCAGTGATGTGAAAGGAAATTCATAGGCTTCTGGTCTTGGCCAGACACTCTAACAAATACAGTTTAGAGTACATAAATTACCAAAAACACTCCTTATTACTCCCTAACATGTGTGATTTAGGTGTCAAAGCCTACTTGAGAAATGACGTGTTGGCAGGTTGCTGCTTGCTAAGAGACCATCAAAGGTCGGATCCCAAACACAGCAAGTTGTTTTCAGTCAGCATGGGCTCTGGTTAAGTGTCTTTCAGCTAAACACCGAAGCCTTACCAGCCCTATTTGATTATTTCAGGCATCTGGATAAGAGCTAGATGCCTACAATGCATTTAACTGAAGTGCTGCTCAGAAAAGAGCCCTCTCCACTGCTGTGAACGAAACCTGGAAAATCTCTGTGTTTTCCAATTGTTTCCGGACCGTGTGAGCCAGAAGAAGCAGCTGTATCTAAGAGTGCGAGTGTGTGAGTTAATTGTGGTGTTCTCATGACTGGGGAGAGAACCAGGTGTTTGTTTACACTCAGTAAGTGGCCTTAGCTGGGGCATGCTGCTGGGCTGCGCTAAGATATAAGACCAGGCAACGGGGCTTTGTGTACAGAAGCTTTGTGTTCAAGTATCACACTGTCACTGTGCAAACAGGACCAAACACGACGCTGGCAGACGCAGGCTACGCAGGTCTTTGGAGGGCTGAAGGCACAAAAGAAAGCAGTGCAAAGAGTTTAATGCAGTAAAAAAAGAACTTAAGGCTTTCTAATATAGATTATTACAATAAGCCTCCACTCAGACTTTTGTTAGAGCTTTTAAAAAGAGGCGCAAGGTCCATTTTTGTAGAAAAATATACACAATACAACATCTAACCCTAAATACTATGAGCATCACTCTGACACCATATCAGCCAGGACTCCTTTGCAAAGTCTTTCCATAAGAGTATGGAACTTGGACAACAACACAATTTTAACTGTTTTTGCCTCCTTCCACCATCGCAGTGGATTTTAAGGTGTGATTGAAGTGCAGAGTTTCAGCTTTAATTCAAGGAGTTTAACAAAAATTTACCTTTAAGGTATTACAGTAATTTTTAGACATAGTCCTGAATATAATTTCGGGAATACTTATGGGTCTTTGGCAAAGAATTTCTAATGGGATCTCTGTTGGAATTAATTAAGTAAGTAAGTAAAGAAAGCCAGTTTGGTCATGGAACACGAGTTTAATGACCACAAACTGAAATAAATACTGTGGGTTTGTTTACCACGAGGTGAAGACACAGCATTGCCGACTAGACTTTTTCTCCAAGGTATAAAAAAATGTAAAAAACTACCTTGGAAACAGCACACATGTGGTTTTTATGGAAAACGCTTACTTTTACAGTACGACCATTATCATTAGATAGCTTCACTTAACAATTCTTAAAGCAAAAAACTTAACAATACACAACTAAAGTCTGGCTGGTATCACTTGCTAACGACAACATGGATGGAATCACTTGAGCCAGGGTACCTGCCCTCATTAGCCACGACTTGTACACCTGATTGAACATCGATGCCCTGTGATTGCTATTGTTTCATGCTACTCTAAAAAAAAA
>NW_005187428.1:1657277-1699567 GCF_000239375.1 Pundamilia nyererei | reverse complement strand
TTCTGAAAGCATATTTTTTTTAACCATCCACACAAAATGAGTTTCTAAATTCATCTGCGAGTGAAATAGGCCATGCAGTTGCAGAGTCATGCCTCATTTTACATCTGCAACATTTAGTCCAAACAATTGTTAAAATAGGTTTTGAGGGAGTTCGCAGAAGTAGCGAGGTCGCTTTTACCTGAAGCTTTGCTGACTGTAAGTATGTAAGTGAGCTGATTCAAATCTCTGCACTTGGAAGCTGTAATTTTGGAAAAAAAAATCTTCATGTATTAATTTGGGGTTTTGTTAGAATACGAGCCATAAATACATAGAGATACATTTACCGCTGCTCTTTATTTTTAACACGGGCTAATGAATGCTAATGAACAATGCAAAGGTTATCCTGAGCTGAAGTTGTATTCTCTGAATCTATGCTGGCAGTTTTCAGTGAATCTTAGAATCATCAGACGTAGCTGTCGTAAATTCTCCCACTTATTAATATTTCAGATATTAGATCAGACAAATGTTCTTATGCAGCATTTGAGAATTGCATATACACAAACCCTACTTTCCCCGTTGGTTGGTACACTACAGGAAACTGAGACACTGCTTTGAAATCCAGGGACACCCGGAAGCTTTGGTACTTGCAGACAAACGCCACAAACTGGATGGGAAGAGACTGAATAAGGTGGATGAAAATGAAACACTAATAGACTCTTTCTTGTTGAGGCATATTTAATATTTTAAAATCAGAGCGTATGTGCTGTCTAGTGCTGCTTTTGCGTCACAGAAATACTGTATGCATGAAAACTCATGCGAGCATGCACAGCTGAAAAATTTCAAGCTGAAACTCCTTTGAAATTCATAAAAAAAAGCATAATTTCCCCTGTGCTGCTCTAAGATAATCCAAACATAATGTTACAGTAATCACAAAGTAATTGTAAGGAATGCTATCTCTGCACTGATCACAGTAAATTGTGCTTAAACAATTCACTTAGTAACCACAACAGCTTTAATACATGTGGATCCTGTGTTTATTCAAGATTTGATGCAACAATGTGATTTAGTGGGGGAAAAAAACTAAGAGGAAAAAAACAGAAAAACCTAGCACTTCCCATCAGATTCACTGCATCTGCTTTAGTACTGTATGCAAACAAATGCTTATCAGGACTTATGTAACCTTTAACTTTCTCCATCCTGCACCATATTTCTCCTAAAAAGTACAAAAAGCTTGAAAACACCTCCATAAAACCACACACTGTCTATTCTATGAAAGGCTCACAGATCGACTTTGGAGCCATGATACTTCTGTGTAGCGTGAGCCTTGTGCTATCTTCAGCACTAATGTGCTCAGGGTTGATGTGCGTCTTAGTTATTCAGGTTAATGTGTTCGCCTGTGGGGCATATTTCCATTCTGGCTCCCACTGCACACACATCCTTTCCTGAACTGTGCCACTGCTTTTCACTGACACTGATGGCTTTAGTATGACTACAGCCATAACGCTGAAAAACCCAATATCCTTCAGAGTGATTCGCATTGTAGGAGCCCTCCTTAGTGTGTTTGTGCCTCAGTCGTGTATATCTATAGTACAATAGGACTTATTCTATTCCTATTCCTTTATTTAAAAATCTAACAAAATTCCCAACAGGGATTTGAAAAAGCAAGCCATAAGGTGTAAGTGGAACTACATCTGCCAAATCTTGAACAAAGTAACCAAAGTGACTAAAACCTGGGGTCTAAAAATACAGGAGGTGCATGTGAAACAGCTGTGGCTCAGGTACCTGCACGTGAGTGCTTCATGATAGGGTTTGATGCTGGCGCTGCGGTCCCTTCGCACGGGTCCCGGCTCAATTGTGGGAAGTCCTGTGGCAGAGGTGGTGGTTGTCCACGTGGAAGAGATCCTCCTCAGAAGGCCGGGGTGGAGGCTCCGCCTCAGACGCTGCACAAAATGCACAGTACAGATACACAGTTAACCACCCCGGAAACCTATCTTATCACTTGTTGTTTAATAAAAATCGAAATCAGTGAGTGGCCGCAGGGTCAGAAAACATGACTATTTGCTTTTGTATTAAATAGATAAAAGCTTTAAAAATACTCCCACCTGTAAGATAAAGTTAATGCTTGTTTGCTTTGTCTCCAGGCAAATAAATCATCTGGATGAGATTGTTGTTTTTTCTGCACTTGGCCAATCTGAAACAAATGACGCTGGTGATAACCTGGAACATTTTTCACAATCTGCCTCGCTGGATCCAAGGAGAATAAACCCCGCATCGGACATTAGCAGGCAGCTGTGGCTCTATATAGCACTGTGCAGATGCCTTTCATCATATAGGCTTTAGCCTCTCTGCTTCTTATTCTCTCTGTAAGTCTCTTTTGTCTTGTTCTGTCAGTCACAGGCTTTCTATGTCTATTCTCTCTATTCTTCCTTCCCTGGGATTCCCAGTCTGTGCCCGTGCAATGCCTCCATCTGCTCTGTGCCATGCAGTCATTTGGCACAGCAGCTCTAAACATGGCAGACTCTCTTTCTCCGTCCTCTGCAGAGTGACCTACTAAAGATTGCCTTAGAATCCTGAATGAGCCCATTCACAACAAGGCTTCATATGCTGAGTGCTAGGACACACAAACTCATGTACAGCATTAGGAGGCATGTATCTCACTTACATTACCTTTAGAGCTTTGATGTAACCTTAGTTCCATTCACACAAATTTAAAAGAAAATCTTGTTTCTGCTATGAATACAAACATTTTTACCATTTTTTGTATCATTAAAAATGTATGCTTTTCCAATGGTAAAATTGTTCAAGGCTGTAATTTTAAATTTCCATAAAGAAAGCCCTATCACGTTAAAACCAAAAACAGAAATACATGGCACAGAAACACACACAGCAGTGTCGACATTTCATCATTTGTATAACCGTTTAAGAGGGCAGAGTGAGTTTCAACATTTAACAAGTATTTATTTGTTTTGTCATTCATGGTTTTTTTTGTAGCCCTTTCAATGGAGTTGCCATTTTGCAATGGAGACAGAGAACATGCCTGTGTTGGACAGAAAATGAGCTTGGAAAACCTTCACTCCTGTTATTCTCCTCCTGGGCAGGCAGAACTGGGCACATTGTCCCTCGGGGGAGGAAAGTCTTAATGAGCACAGTTTCGCAGGCTACTCCACAGGTGCAGTTCATCTTGACTACTTTTCCACAGTTCAGATGATGTAAACGTGCACCTGTCAGACCAGCGACGTGACAACACTTTCCACAACGGCCAGAACAGGTATCGCATAGCTGGACGGTCATGGAGGAGGTCCAGGTTTGCTTACACGCTTGTCGGTCTTTGCAGCCTTTAGAGGAATACATTCACCTCCATGTCGCCTCTCCTCTTCTACTCCGCTCCTCACATTCGTGCGCACACACTCTGTATGGCTCTGCACATCTGTCATGTTGACACAGCTGCGGCTATGAAGGGAAGAACAGTGCTCCAAGCGCTCTATTTTTCTTCACTCAACTCTACAAAAATACTCCTTCATTTGATGCTAAAAGTTCTGAGAGCAGGAAGCACTCATTAGCTGAAACATGGGCTAAAAGATTAACATGTGTGGGGAGTGCTGTGTGGTATATAAATCATTTGGCCTTAATAAGGTGGACCACATTTCCATCCAAGGAATATTTCACTGTTTCCAAATAAAATTATTTTGTTTCAGCCTCTTGACTACTTCTGATTAACACGTTTGACTTTTCTTTTAAGGATGAAAAATATCCCTTCTTTCATCTTTGGTTCCAAGGGCTACATTTCTTTGTGTTAACTCATTTTGTTACCTTGTGGATGGATGTCTTCTCTCCTTTCTCAGGTACCTCCTCTGAGTCAGAGCAGGTGTAGACATCGCTGGGGTTATGCAGGGGGGCAGGGCGTGGCCGGTGCAGGGGCTGGAAAGTGAGCTGGGTGGTAAGCATGTTGCTGACGGCCCGCAGCGACGTGCAGGTGTTGGGTGGGAGAGAGGGGTCAGCCAGCAGGTCTGTAATTAGTCCATGGGCTTCTCCCATCACTGCTATGTCCACCATGACAGTTGTGCCTGATGACTGTAGGATGACAAGGAGACAACGAAGAGTTAATCATCATTGCAACAGTAGCTGATGTGAGCTGATGCTGATTAACGGCTGAGTCTGATAGCGGCCGTGTTCCGCTTCTCGATGGCAGGCATGAAGAGCGGGTGTGTAAACTATGTCAGCAGCTCCTTTCTGAGTATATAATGTGGTTAACTGTGACACCTGAATTTCTTTTGTTGTTTATGCTAAAGAACTGGTAGTCAAACTATGCTTAAGGTTAGATGGTGTTTTTACATTAAGACAATTTCTTTCTTAGTGACTACTTTTAGGATAAACTGGAACATTCTGTCACGGAATTCATGGACTGAGAAAAAACACTTCCAGAAATCATTGTCTGTGAACACAAGTCACAAAGATGAGACCATATGTGATTCAGAAACACTGTTTTTCTGGCCAAAACACACTTCAAAAGCCTTCATGTCTGGTGGCATGGGGGGTGTATTAGTGCCTATTCAGCTAGCTCATCTGGAAAGGGAGCAGTCTTTTTAAGGAAGGCCTTTCATATTTCAGCAAGACAATACTAAAGCACACATAAATCTTTCACCAAGTGGAGACATTTTATGAGATGAAAAATCTAACATTGTTTCTTAAAATGGTAAATTGTCAGTGGCTAATATTTATCTGGGTGGCTGTAGCTCAGGTGGCAGAGCAGGTCAGCCAATAATCAGAAGGTTGGTGGTTCGATCCCAGGCTCCCTCCTGGCTCCATGTCAAATATCCTTGGGCAACGTACTAACCCCATGTTGCCTACTGGTGGTGGTCAGATCGTTGTACAAGTTGTTATTCTAGCAATTTATGCTGTGGTATCTGTTGATTTTCAGTCTTGAATTCCAGTGCATCCTTAAGAATTTGAACTTTTAAATAAACAGTTTGGAATATATGAATGGCACGTCTTTATACAGCACTCTGCTAGTAGTCAAGTTACTTGAAAAAAGTCATCAGTAACTAATTACTGATTACTTCCCCCAAAAAGTAACCCCGTTACTTTACTGATTACTTATTTTCAAAAGTAATTAATTACTTCGTTACTTAGTTACTTTTTAAAAACACGATTTACAACCTGAATAGATGATGAAGAAATAGATCTTTCAGCCCAATTCTACTTTTTCTGCATAATCCATCATACAAAATGTAATCAAATGGAAAAGTCCCTTTTTAAAACTTGTTTTATTAGTTTTAATCTTTTAACTTTATGCATCAAGCAGACATTTAATTATATGCAACATTCTCTGACTGGAAGAAATTAGTTTAACATTTAAACCTATTTTCTGCACATTCCAGCACATAAAATATTTTTTTTTTTGCGTTTACACTCACTCTTTCAAATAGATGCAAGTAAAACACAGCAGAAAATAAATAAAGTCAAAGACTAGTGGTCCTTTTGCTCTATTTTCACCTGTAAAGCAGGAGTGGCGTAGGCGGAGGTTTACCCTGGTGCAGGTGTGCTGCAGCGGTTAGTTGAAGAATCCGCGAGTTTCTCTGTGAGTTTCCCATTACGTCGTAGCGCACTCGGTGCTTGCTTGGAAGTTTAGGGGTTTTTTTCACTGTAAAAAGAAGTTTTCTTCCCACGCACAATGGACGCTAATGGACGCTAATGTTTTTGTCACTTTTTATGGAATCAAACTTAAAGTAAGGTCAGTACTTCCACGCTTTAAACGCTGCATGCTCATACTCTCTCCTGCACTCGATATGTGATCCATTGTTGATCTGCACACAGCTGTTGCCACGAATAGCGCACTCGCTTACGTCACTGTCATGAGACATTCTGCAAAAAAATCACGGTTTTAGTAACGCAGTAATGCAGCGTTCCTACGGGAAAGTAACGGTAATCTAATTACCGTTTTTGCAATGTAATCCCTTACTTTACTCGTTACTTGAAAAAAGTAATCGGATTACAGCAACGAGTTACAAGTAACGCGTTACTGCCCATCTCTGGTCATTAGACAACATTAATCTTTGGCTCTCTTCCATTGTGTCTTTGTCCTGTCATCCTCTCCTCTGCAGATAGCCACCCTCCCTGAGCCTAGTTCTTCTGCAGGTTTCTTCCTGTTAAAAGGGAGTTTTTCCTTCCCACTGTCTCCAAGGCATTTGCTCATATGCGTCATGTAATTGTTGGGGTTTTCTCTGTTTTGTCGTAGGGTCTTTACATTACAATATAAAGCGCCTTGAGGCAACGGTTGATTTGGCGCTACATAAATAAAACCGAGTTGAATTGATTTGATATGAATTGAATTCATGTCATGATGTTACTGTATGGTATATGTAAATGCAGTGTTGGTGGCTTGCGTGTGTGTTTCAGAAGTGACTAAATAGAAATTTGGGATTAAGTATATATTAAGGATTATGCATTTTAATTCAATGCTGTCTTTCTACGGTGCATTAAAACATGACTGAAAAATTAAATTAGACAACAATCTATGAATAAAATCTTAAGCATTAAAAATATACTTAACATGAGGTCAGATCTTGATTTTCCTGCTTTCCAGTGGTGTCTGTGCATATAATCATTAAAAAAAAATTATTAAAAAGTTCAAAGTCATCAATTGCTTTGTTCAACTTTTACAGCATATCTTTTATGTAGAGTGACGCTGCGAAATCCCTTGAAATGTGCATTTAGTTCAGGAAAAAACAACAACATCAGAAAACAAATTATACAAATGCTAAGTAGCCAATCGCATAAATAAACAAGATCCAAACCCAACACATAAAGATATAAAAACAAGAAATAGTCCTTTTTGTGCCACTATTAAGTATAGAAATATATTCAGTAGTAGTGTTAGACTTTGCCAGGGTTTGTTTTATAGCTGTGGTGTTACACAGGCACACATACAAACACGCAAACTTACATCCACTCATAGATCAAAGTCTTTATTTTTGCCTTATATGGCTCTTTTTAAAACACGAGAAGGAGGAGTACAGCGATGTACTTCACAGTAGTAGACCTCGATATTCTAGCAGCCTGTTAACTATCCGCATAACAACATAAGTTTGAAACACGTTCAGCACAGATGTGGATTACTTGATCCTTGTTGAATGGACTCATTAGCAGTGTCTCAAATAGAATCTGGCCTTTGGCCTCCTCACTCCTGACCTCTCAGATGGCCAACAGCCATCGTCTGTTTCTGACCGTCTGCTGCACAGCTTTCAAGGCATCGGCGCTGCGCGAGTCAGCCTTGTTTTCACAGGGTAAAGTGAAAAGTTCACAACCCACTCTTAATTGCTGTGCCTTGAGCAGTTGAACAACCACAGCTAAACACAGGTCAGTCCTGGCTGCCAGCTAATTTATCTAATAAGCCCACGAGTTCCCTTTTTCCCCCAAAGAATGTTATCAGATTTTTTTCTCCCCCCAGTGTCCCATTCACTTTGACACCAGCTGCCGGGCACCCAGATTTATTTTATTTACACTGGCTAAGTAGCAAGCGGTTGACGTTAACAACACGTGTGTATACCTTTCATTCGTCTCCTCTTGTGGGAACAGAGAAGGTCTCGCATTTTGTTTTCCTAGTATCCTATCAGATAAGTTGGTGTATTTATACACGTTTTCCTGTTGGTCTGCAAGAATACAAAAGGCATGTGTTCTCTGAGTTTAAGCAAAGTCCTCCACATAGGGTGACCCACGCATGATGACACGCAGACATCCTCTAAAAGGCGAATGGAACACTTCTGGACAGATCATCGTTTATCCCCGCTGCCCTCTGTTGTCCCGCTCACATTTCCTATACTCTTTTACTTTACACTGCGAGCATGAGATGTAAACACCTGTCTTTCAGCTCATTTATTGCCTGATTTAAGAGTTCGCTAAATAGGGGGTTAAACAAAAGTATGGTGGCTGAAAAACATCTGGCTGGACAAAAACAACAGTGATCCTTAGGGGGTCTCAGTGGCTCCAAACGCACATGCACGTACACACGCAAACTCATCTGCTACTTCTGCAAACTCTGTCTTTTGTTTTCACGCGACAGCCGCGACTCCGAAGCGAAGTGAAAACATAAAGAAGGCACTAAAGTCTGATAAGTGAATACAGAGAGGGCATCATTTTAAGCATGCAATGCAAGGACAGATGAACACTCGGTAAGGAATATGAACACTGCATGACTAAGTGGCCATAAGAGGATGTTAATGATGAAAGCACCGGGTCTGAAACTGAACTTAGAGTAAGCAACTTAAAGCTAAGGGCAGGACATGAACATTCAAGCGTAGTGAAAGACTCCAGGTGCTGGGTTAGTGTTTGAGGTGGGAGTTTTTGGACACAGTGGAATTTGTAGTATTTCTATTACTCGAAAAGCTAGCGAAGCCTGTCTGCTATAACACTTAAGCCATTCCCTTGCTCTGTGAGACCTATATAAAATTTAGACATGAGGAGTTTAAACTTTGAGCTATTAAAAGCTCATTGTAGGAAACATAAAGAATGTGAAATCCCAACTATCCCTGCCTTTCAGCTTTTACTTATGCCTCAAAAGATGCGTCTTGCCCAGAAAATACCTCCCGATGTTCCCAATGTTTCAACAGTCTGCAACATAACACTTGAGAATCATCAATGGATGTCCTGGAATAGATGACATTGTAAGTGAGTTATGTAATATCCAAAAATTATATAAGCACTTTGAGTAAAGGTTAGATGTTTGGTCTAATTCATAGGCCACTGCCATAGCTGCAACAGCGGGCTTCACTTGGAGACAGATGTGACCGCTACAAAATAGACCTTTCTTCACTTAGACACATGCGTGTTTGTAAACTAAATAATGATCAAATATATTCAAACAATGGGTTTTAACATTTAGGAATAGTACATCGTACATATTATCGTACATATAACAACTTTTGCTATTGTCCTTCACAATTATTAAAAGTTTGAAATTTAGAAAGGTTTGCGCACTTGCTAAGAGTTCAACAAGCAGGTACATGGTGTTATTAATTATTTAACAACACTGAGCCAAAAAGCAGAAGCACTGTGTGAAAAAATAAGTGCGCCCCATGATTCAGTAGTTTGTCTAACCGCTTTTACAAGCTGCAATAACTTAAAGTAATCATTTTCTATATGACTTTATCAGTCTCTCACGGTTGTGGAGGAATTTTGGCCCATTATTTTTCACAGTGTTGTTTCAGTTTAGTGAGGTTTACACATAGCTCTCTTAAGGTCAGCATTTCAATCAGGTTGAGGTCTGGACTTTGACTGGACCGTTGCAACACCTCGATTCTTCTCTTTTTCTGCCATTCTGTTGTAGATTTGCTGCTCTGCTTGGGATCATTGAGCATACATATCACAGCCTGGCTGCCTTAGTAATTTGAACACAAATCTTTTAATATGTCAAATAAAATCCTTACTAAGAATAATAACGATTTGTATTCACTAACATAGAGTTTCTCCAAGCGTTGCAGGGTCTGATCTTGGGATGGATTTGCTGGGACGTTCACGCCTTTGCTAGGATGTCCACTTATGGCATTGTGTTAACTAATTCAGTTGATTTTTGTTGAATAAATAATGAGACGGTGTAGTATGCTGTGTTTTGGAGTTGATTTGAGGCTGTATTTATCTCATTTTAAGACCTGCTAAAGACTTTCTTTTTTGCAGATTTTTTTTTAAATTATGTCCTGCTATGCAAAACCATAAAGAAGGTGTAATATTTTTTTAGCCATGACTGTAAATGCAGCTTGCTAACGAAGTTTGCTGAAGTTAGCCAATTACTTTGCACTCCACTCTCGTCTAAATATGGCTACTTTTTCCAGCTCTCAAAAGATCCTGTCAGCCATAATTATTTAAAAGTCCAAAAAACAGTGGGAGGCCTTGTGCTGGTTAAGCTCATCTTTTATTTACAGTCTATGTTAACTAAGGTAATTTTGCTGACTCGATAGTTGTTTAAAAATAAACAGAAAAGTTCAATTTAATCACAACAACAGTTGCCTCCAGGCTTGACAAACGTGGCTACACTCCTGCTTGTAGCTATAAAGCATGTTTTGCATTAACCTTTTACAAAAAGCTTGCTGATCTTAACCACCAATTTATCCTCCTAGTTTGATCACAAAATTACCAGAAATGTGTGCCCTATTAGTCACACACTCCGAACTGTTAGGGGGTTGACATGCTACATTAGGTAAACCTGACTACCATCATCAATAAACAGAATTTATGACTGCTCAAAAAGCTAAGTCATATACTAAACCATGCATGAACAGTCTGTTATGACATTGTACAATGAATAACAGCAGTGCACATGATCAATGGTCTTAATTGTTTATGTGAACACACTTTAGAACCGTACATCAATAGCCATGCCATAGATTAGCACCCGAGCAGCAGTTCATATAAACTAAACTGAGGGCCATTCAAAACAAACCAGCAATCATTCCTGAAGAGTGAGAGTCTGTTTTTTTTTCTCTGTACTAATATATGGCCTATACGCAATTGTGTAGGTAGGTTTAGCTGTAGAAATGTACCGCAAAATACAATGTGTTATTAGCGGATGCTTCTCAGTAGGGGTTAACCTGAAGATGACCTGACCTCACGATAAACAGTTAATTTAAAGGCCTATGACACTATGTTTAATTAATTTTAAATATATGCACAAACTGTACATTTTGGAGAATTAGCTGTTACAAACAACATTGCTGACCAGTGCAACCACCCAGAACAGTGGAAATATGATTACTGGTGTTCCTGCTGTGTCCCCATGTCTTTTGCCAAAAACTTTGAGGATGACAGATGAAATATACTCGGTGCAACAAACAAAATCCTAATCCTTCTGTCTAATGATGATTATTAATGGAATACACAGACAGGAAGGTCACATATTTGTAATTTTTGAGAGAGTCCACTTGATGCACCTTTAACCTCTCGGCTCACTCATCTAAACATACAGTCATCTGAGCCTCTAGTAAAGTAACAGTGATATGTGGGCCTCTGAAAATTGTGCAATGGTGAGACTATAATGTGTCCCAGAGGGAAGCTGAAGGTCCAGCAATAATGTAAGCAACTCTGCTTTTTCATAAGGTACATATACTGCAGAGCTTATTTTGCAATTAACCCCACGCAAAAAAAAAAATAAAGAAAAAAAAAGAAAAATGGGAAGAGCAAGAATGTGCTGAGCAAGAAGCTGGGGAATATATCTGAAAATAATTTAGTGTGTTCCTTACTTTGACTTTATTTACCCAAAACTTTGACCACCTTTGAAATAATCATTACCATGCAGTTTTCAGTTTCAGCGGTAGCGCAGCTAACGTAATGGCCTTGATTGCATCTGTCGGGTTGGATTAGGCGAACAGAAGCTAGGGAGACGACGATGTTCTCTAGAATAACAGAGGAGTGATACAGTATGAATCACAGCATAAGGGTAACACAAAACTCCACTGAGACGCTCCGAAATCCCAGCCAAAGCTCGTGAAGCAGCACTACCCTTCTCACTTTCAGACCAACGCTCGGCCCCACTGCGACCCAACTCTCCTCACAAACCTTCCGACTGACTGAGCCAGGTTTCTGGCTCTGCAGCCAGGGTACAATTACACGCTATTATATATTTTATTAAAACGTGGCTCGTCGGGGAGGTTGTACGAGGTATCAAAACAAAACAAAAAAGCATAACTGCCTCATTTATGATTTACTGGGAAAGGTCAAGCCCACTGACCCTTCACACTTTTCTTCCACATATTTCATTGTGTATAATTCCAGCAAAGGAGCCCACTAATATAGCTAATATGCAAAAAACAGAAGCTGTGAGACAGAGTGGTAGAGGCAGAAGCTAAAAAAAGGATATATATATATATATATATGTGTGTGTGTGTGTGTGTGTGTGTGTGTGTGTGTGTGTGTGTGTGTGTGTGTGTGTGTGTGTGTAAAACCAGAGGTTAATGTATTCCTCATGAGCACATCAGTGCACACACTCATGTGTTTAGAGAATATGAGCAGATATACTAAAATTAAAAGTAATTTGAAAAAACTAAGTCTTAAAAGTGGCAATTCATCTATATTATTCCATTTTTTATTTCTTTCTTTCAGGCATTGGATAGTCAAAAGCACAAGTAGTTCAGTGTTTTCATTCTCTATCACCCTTAAATTCACTCTTGCCACAGGACACCGCGTAATGAGAAAATAATCTACTAGATTCTTATTATGGGACCAACCAGAAAGACGTCAGAGAAATTTTCCAACTTCCAAACTTGCAGTTTCAGAAATGTTGATCGGTGTTTGAAGCGCTCACAGCAATTTCTGAAAATTCTTCTACATGACTGCGATGTCATAGCTCCTCTGCCTCACAGACCACTCTTCCAGCCTTGCTGTAATTTAGAATAACATCCACAAAATCTGGGCCTACAAGTACTCTTTTCTCCGATAATCTCCTCGGGTAATATTCCAAAACCGATGTATCTCCAAGTTGAATACAAATATTTAAAAAGCTCTTTTCCATACATAACTTCACTGTCAATTCCTAAGCTAAAACATCCACCGCAAGCTTTGCGCGGGGGAAAAGAAAAAAAAGAAGAAGAAGAAGATGTGGTTTGGAAAATGAGCCTGCTAATGTGTGCATGTTGGCGAATGCGACGCAGTGGAGATCAATCAAGCGCTCCGGTTCTCTCTGTGTGATTTACACACGCTATGAGGTGCTATAGTGAAGTGCAACCGGCCTCTCTGACCGACAACGTGGTCCAAGACAGCGGAGCCAAGGGAAAATAGCCACAAGATGGAGAGAGATGCCAACATAAGCCCCGACTTCTTACATGTCTTGTCAGTCCTTGGACTATTACAGGATTCCACTGACGAATGCACTGCACTAGTCCAAATAAAAAAGACAGAACTGACCACTGAATCTAAATGGCAGCTAAGGGAATGCATCAATCAAAAAATATGTGCTCGCTGGCCTCGGACAATATTTGAAGAGGGTAGCATGCGATTGAAAATTTCTTCTCCGTGAGGGGAGCGGGATTTTACTGTACGGCTGATTTTAGCAAAACTGCATTAGCCGTATCTCTTGTTAAATTATATGCTGTAATTTTCAAGTCTAATCCTGCTCTGTACAGTTTTTGACACTATCCCCCCACTCTGCCTTACCCTGAACTACAGCTTTTGCAACATCTGTTGCTACTCAAGCATACATCGTCAGCAAAGACACAGCGTCTATTTATTTCCAAAGGATATCCTCCTGATAGGAGACCATGCAGTACAGGACACACGCATAGTGTATACGGCCACGCCAGTGCCAAGGGCATTGTTTGTTATCCGTGTCCTCCAGAGTCCTGCCCTGTGGCACTGTAGCAACTCAATACATAAATTTAAACATACACATGCGCACACAAAGATGGAGATGGTACAGTAATGTCGAGGATGTGGCTGTGCCTGCCCTCTACAAGCTGCGTCCCCTACACTGAACTATTCCCTTGATCTTTGGTGGCTTTCGCAGCTCCTCAGAGCCAACTCACATGCACGCGTCCTTTAAACTAACAGTGCAACAAGGACACTGGTGGGAAGAGAAATGCTGTTTAAGCACTACTAAAATAAGTGGGTGTGAACAGGCCAGTTAGCGGTAGGGTTTATGGTGTTTGCGTCATTTATAAGGTGCATGTAGGCGAATGCTAGAGATCGGGGATGTAGATCCTGTTCTCTCTTCTCTCTGTCTCTCTTTTTCTTTTTCTTGTGGACACTGCTAACCTGTGATCCTCGGGAGCCTCTCTTGTGGTCCCAATCCGAACGGGGGAGCATCTGTGGGAAACAAAAACAGAAACATGTTCAAACCACAGTCCTGCACATCCTGTTTCTGTTCGCTTCCTACAACAGCAGCAGCGCCACCATAATGCAGATAAACTCTGCTCAAGCAGAATAGAAAGGAAAAAGAAGCAAAGAAGTGGAAGAAGTGTGGGGGAAATGGAAACGCTCATAAAAGCAAAAATGGGTTTTGTCTATTTTTTTCACTTTCCATTAAGCACAGACGTCTAATGCAATTTCACAGTCAGGTTTGGTTTACTTTAGCTCTTATTCACCGCCTAAGGGGCTGTTGAAGGCTGAGGATTTTTACGCTGTTTAATTACCAGCCACTGTGTCCTCCCACAGGCCTTGTAAACCCGTTTTCCACCTTCTTGGGAGTAACTAAATGCAGGAGTGCAGCGACTGTCACTGATGGTTGGTGGGCACACTGCAGAGCCAAGTCAACGTTAGCCACCCCTCTGCCCAACTGGCTCTGTTAGGGCTTTCTGCCCCATAAGTGAGGTCCTGAGAACCCCAGCAGGCTGCTTTGACAAATTGCTGCTGCACACACTGAGGCAAGAGGCTCCAGCATAAGAGCCAATTTGATAATTCAGGTGTAATTTACTGTGTCAGTGTAGGTCATTGAGTTGTGTCATGCTGTGAGTAAAAACATTAGGAAAACAGTGGGTTTTCATTTGCCGGTGCTGTGGGCTTGTGTGGGCTTGTGTGGGCAGCGCTGTTGTTTAGCTTTTTTTCCCCCACAGTGCTGCTTTGTTTTAAACAAATGCAATTTTAGAGTTATTGTTACTGCTGCCCAATTAGGGTAATTTAGTTTTATATATTTTTTTGCCTTCTTGTACCCATTAATGAACTGGGATTGTACCTTCTTAATAAACTGGGATTTTACCCCCACTACATTTTGGAGGCCAACAGAAAATGTGCTTTTTTATTCACAGCATTTAAATTTTTATTCAAAAAAATTTGTTAATTTTAAGTGTCATTTTTTACAATTGGGAAAAAATGCCTCGGTTTACGGCCAGGTGTACAAAATCACTGAAAAAAATTAAGCAGGTTATTGTTTTTGTTATTGGGTACTTCAAATCTAAAGTATGTGTCTTTAACGTTAAATAATTAATACTCAATAAGCAGCAATCAAAACTAAAGTTTTGGTAATAAAGCTTCTGGGTATTATCTATGAACAGTTTCACACTTCATCTGCACTGCGTGGGCACCGTTTAATCACACGTGATTGACAGTGGCCAAAATAAGCAAACAACCCTCCAGCTGTCACCACACTTGAAGTCAAGTATTGCTAAAATCCAGCAAATCCTTTTTTCCATCTGAGCTCTACCTACTTCTAAATTGTGAAAAAAGAAGAAGAAGCAAAGACAGAAACTTCTCATGTGAGAAAACAGAAGCAGCTCCAAATTTGGGAGAAAGTCGCACAGGATCCATCGCTCATAGTCAGAAGTAGTAGGTTGTTTAGCAGTGAGGGGAAACAGTTTTTAAGGTCTTGAATTTAGGAGTCACAGCAGCTTTAAATTGCTTTAATAAGCAACAGCTTTGACATATTTTGTGGCAAAATGTAAAGTGCAATCTGCTGTTAAGTTTGTGGGACAGTTATTGTATCGCTCATCCTTTTAGTCAAGGTTTTCACAACAATGGGTACTGCAGCACAAAATGTGGTGACCGTGACAGAGAGCAAACAAGGTCACTGCTATATAATGTAAATCGCTCTTTAGGTGCAGCTGACGTGCCACAGTTTTACAGTTAGGATGTTGAATAAAACACAATACGAAGGGTTTACCCAAAACATACTCTTGTGCTTTGGCAATGACTGTATGCACGGTAACATCTGTGAGTTGCTTTAAACTCCTTCGAGCTTGAACATACTGTCTCATGCACTAACAGAGCTATACTCGATAGAGTACAAAAGGAAGTCAACAATCAAACATGTAAAAGGCGTATGTTCATGCAGTGGATGTAAATCACTGTAGACAATAGTATTATCCAGTCAGTGCTATTTGTCTTATTCTTTACAGCTCTAATGACAGCTTTTCTTACAGTATGGAGCTGGCAGTAGGCTACTCTACAGTTGCGCTAGAGTCCAACTCCATTAGAAAGTCCTAGTATCAGTGAGTCTCTCCAGGCGCACACGAGTAAACAGCCTTTCTGTTTGACGATCTTATATAACCCAACCTTTCATCTCCTTGCTCTGAGAGACGGACATAGACTATACAGAAGTCTACACGCTGCCTTTGATGTGCCAAAAAAAACCCCCACACACAATACCTAAGCTGAGCACAACATTTGAGTTGTGCCGATAGCCTCTTGCGCAGAGTGACTTCCCCGGCCACAGAAGTTTATTTTTTCTGAGAGTACTCAAAAAAAAATGTTAATACATGTGCATGTACAGTAGCTGCTCTTCTCAAACGGTGGGTGCAGTTGGATGCCAGTATGTGTGTGTGCGTTTAACCACAGATGGAAAATCACTTATGCTTTTAAATACAAGCTGCCAGTGCTAGAATAAACAATAAGCAAACAAATGCACACACATCATCTGTTTTAAAGAGGCAAAAAGCAACAATATGAGTCTATAAGAAAAAGAACTAGATGACTAAACATCAGTGTATACAATCTACAGCAACTAGAAGAAAGAAAGTAAGTCTTGGTTTTGCTTTATGTTTGCTTTGCTTCGAAGGGATCGAGGAGAGTGGTCAAAGATAATACTTAAAACACATGAAAGGTCACTGCCAGTATCATTTCTGAAGAGGTAAAACCACACATGAATGATTTCTTAGATATCTCCTGGTTTTCGTGGACACTGTCCAGACAGCATAACACAGCTGAAGCAGTAAAACTTTCAAATGGACTTGTTTTTGTTCTAAAGCTCCAGTACACCTACTGGGAAAAATAACAACTTTGTAGAAGTTGTGCCCTTTGTTTCACCCTCTGATTCATTATTCCGGGCCATAAGTCAGAATAAGCCAGGTCTAATGGTGGTGATTTGAAAGTAGGGTCGTCTCTTTCAGACTTTCTGCTGTAGTTACCTGAATAACATGACGCACTCAATAAGCTCCGAGGCATTTTTATGAGACTCTTGTTATAATCTGAATGAGTGGTACTCGTCAGTAATAGTAATAGCAGATTACTTCACTTTATAAGATGCAGCCAGACTGAGGCTCCTTCCGTAAAATAAGCTGGAAATAAGTAACAGGAACAAGTAACCATATTACACTGTACATTCAGTCCTTCTTGCATTTATACTACTTGCCAATTGGAGTGGGAAGGCAATATTTTCAGTTGTGACAAAAAGCTGACACTGTCTATCTGCCTGACCCACAGGACCTGCTATTTTGGTTCCTTTATTTGCAGCTGCACATAAAGTTCAAAGGACTGGCTGAAGGTGAATTTAAACCAAAAGGGTGAGGTGGTCAGTAAAGTGACTCTTAGCCAGTCACATCTCTGGTCTCATTGCTCTGAAGGAAGTGCACCAATCACAGTGAAGCACGCCAACAATAGGTGGAAATAAAGCGTAAAGAAGCTCTTTAAGGACATCGGTCTGCATGGTGCAGAGCAGCATGGCATGAACACAAAAGTAAAATCTGCAGCCAGAGAGAGAAATGGTGTGAGTGCTATTTAAAGTACACAGCACTGATAAATAAAACCACACTAACCAATTTATATGCTCGCGTCTCAGCTATTTTAGTTTTATTTCTAATTATCTCGCGTAAATAACTGATCACATTTGACTGTAAAATGCAGCGCAGCAGGATTTGCATCATAACGCATTACAAGAATGAATAAGGATGCTCTTACACTGTAATGGGGATCAGCCAGGCACAATATCCCAACCAAGCTGTGATCTCATGGCTCAAACAGCACCAGCCTAGTAAACTCCCAACCGTCCTCAAGCATAGAGTGTTAAGAGGGCAGCTGTGTGGATTCCAGTATACAGAAAATGCCCTTTCTACCACCATGGCACGCTGCCGTGCCTCTGAGGTGCTGGGCAAACACCATGGTGTCAAAGCACAAACAAACTACTGGAATATGCTTGTTGTTTCACTTGCTCCCGCCAATATCCAGCTGAGAACCACATCTCTGTGGCTGTGAAGTGGTGGGAGCTGCAGCAGCAGCACCTATAGCACCACTTTTACTGTGACTAACCAGAAGCCTCACAGTAAACACTTCCCACTGTTATCAAGTTAAACAAGATGAATTATTTTGAACAACGATATGGGTTATTTCCTTTCTTTTTTCATTATGTTCTGCATATTTATATAATAGTGTATTACGTAATATCCTGTATATGTATATATGTGTGTGTATATATATATATATATATATTTTTTTAAATATAAATATATATATATATATATACATATATATATATAGGGCTGTTAGAAGCTGGGATGAGAAGTCAGTGCCAGCCAATCACCCCGTTAGAGAAGAGGGAGGGAGAAAAAGAGCTGTGTCCAGGTCTTTCAGTATGGTCGGGTTAATTAAGGTGCTGTTGTGAGGCCAAAAGATCAGTCTGCAGGATTTCCAGTGAGCTTGACCCAAAGGTTTAATGAAGCACCTCTGTGTCCAATTAAACTCTCACTTACAGTTAGGTCTGCAAAGTCATGAATTCACACATATGTCCGTTACACACGCACGCGCACTCGTTCATACATGAGCACACACCCACCGCCTCGAGGTCTCTGAGTATTTCCTTTCTTTATTTTCCTTTGTTCTTTTATCTGTGCACTGTGTCAAAGATATTCTGATGTCTGTAGTGTTTGACTCAGACATCCCTGCACTCGCTTTCACTCTAGCTGACATAAAGAAAGTAGGTCAGATTCTACTAAGTCTTTCTATGTGAAAGCTTCAGAAATTATAGCGGCTTAGCCCTAAGGACACCATCAAGGCAACAATCAAAGAACTTTATTCTCCCTTTCATGGGTGTTAGAACCACAGTAAAACTCTACTTTGCTCGCCCTACCTTTGACAACGAGGTGTAGTCTTGTTTTACACCTGCAGGTGGAGGTATTCTCATGATTAGTGTCACGAGTACGGTTTCTCCTGGGACGCCCTTTGAAAAGTTTTGTTTGTTTGTTTTATGAGTTTTAGAGACATTTTAGAAAATAAGTATATTGTGATAACAAATATGCAATAATATCAGGATTTAATAATGGTAGCATTTGGAATATAACACAGAATTTAGACCAAATCATATAGGGGTTTTCTCAGGATAAACTTTAATATCTTAGTTATCTACCAGCTACACTCTGGACACATGATCGATCTGCTTGGTTTACCAGGGTCTTGTTATAATTTCCTCGCCCTGAAATCTAGACAGATAAAGTCCATTTAGCTCAGAGAATTGGACCCATGTTAATGATAAAAGTAATCATAATGGTGCACAAGTGTGATCATTAAGGTTTTCTTTTTACCCTGTATTGTAATCTCTACTGTCTTTCTCGTTAAGCAAGCTATCATATGACTTAAACATGTCTTTGTAAACTTTAATGAATGTGTCTTGACACAAGCTACTTTCAAAAGGATAAAAACCAAAATTAAAGGGTGATAGTTTGAACGGTATGTGTATGCTAAAGTTTAATGCGAAACTACAGCCTGTTTAGGCAGACGCACAAAAAAATTGCGATCCAAACTGTGTGGCTCCTTGTCCAGGTGACTGCAAAAACCTCACCCCACCTTCTCCTCTGCCACATCCGTCCCAAGTGTAGCAGTTGGGGAGGACTCTTATAAATCCTTCTCTGCCTGAAGGCTGAGTTGAGTGCATGGAGAGTCATTCCTATTCATGCTGGCTAATGATTTACAGGTTTTACCGTGGGGGTCAGTCATCGTGGGTCATTTGCGTCATCGCTAGAGGGAAGGGAACTATTGAGGTGGGCTGCCAAGGGCAGGGGAGGGGGCTGTGTGCGGGGAATGAGGAACATACTTTATTAGCACATGTACATCTAAATGTGTGCACACACTCTCTCGCACACATTCATTTTCCTGCAAAGCACTCAATTAATGAAGAAAATCACCAAAAAATTTTTTTTTAAAAAGCTTACAAGCTCAAGCGTGATCCCGTGACATATTTCTCACATTAGTCCTGCATGTGCACACTGGCTTTTCCCTCTCCCCTCTCTTGCCTGTGACATGTTCTTACTTAGACGCTTATAATTTCAAACGTGCGGCTAATGGGATTTATCCTCTTTATGTTTCCTGGGAGAGACTTTGGCTGATCCTAGAAGAAACCCACTGTATGAATCTTTGCCAGAGATAGATCTGTCAGTCTCTGAGGGTGAAAGCACACACGACAAGGATGCCGTGACCCAGAGAAAACCTCAGTGCGGGTACCCTATATTCTGAGCTAAAAGGTTTCAAAGACAATGATATGAAATATGTCAGACAGACAGTGAAAATCTGTTCGTGAAGGCCTACATTATTGATACTGACTTTACAGACGTGTTTCATGAGTAAAATTGACACCTATTTATTTATTTTTGCTAACATTACACTGTTTTTCCTTGCTTATGAGCTCCCAGCTCCACACAGGCAACGGGGTGAAAAAGAGGGGATCTGGCTGGGCAGACCTGGCAGCCTATACCAAAAACAGCATGCCAAAGCCATTAGTGTATAATAGTACAGTCAGGATTGCTGCTGGGTTCTGGAGAGCTGAGAAGAGAGCGCAGCCCCACTTGTTTGTTTGTTTTACAAGCCTTTACTCTGTTCGGTTTGCAAGGTGCCAGTGGGCTTTGTGCGGTTTAATTCCCAACTGATTTGAACAGTGTACAGTACGTCAACAACGGTAGCTGTGCTCAGGAAACAGCACACTTTTTTTGAAGGCTTATGTCAAACAAAATCAGTTACGACATTAAAATTCATTTAAATACTTTCATTTACCATACAGATAAATAAAGCCATGGCTGTGGGGTATTTTCTCCAAAGGTGACTTGAACAGCTAACCAGAAAGATATTCTCTCTTACATGCTTCTTACATGATCTGAACTTTCATTAGAGAATAGAAACTGTACATTTCTACTTTGTCTTGCAAAATAATTTGCATATATAATGAAGCATATGTGAATTACACATTTGTGTATGAAAGGCCAGATGACAAAGAATGTCAGCAAATGAGAAGAGTTAATCCAGCTTGCTCTATTTTGTTGCTCAGTGGTGTTTTTTAAGCCATGAAAAATGGTCTCAGACAACAGCAGGAGTGGGTGTTACAGTGTTCCACTGTAAAACCTTTTTATGAAGCCATAAGTCTGACTGGGACAAGAGGCAATATTTCTTTTGGAAGACGCAAAGTATGTCAAGCAGGATTTTCAAAGTTAATGAACAGATGAATAACAAACCTATTCCGACCTGACCTTTACATGAAAACCAAAGAAAACCCCACAAAATTTCTTAACAGGGTTATTTTTGGCTAAATAGCGATGCGTGGAACTGTACTCTTTGAAATTACTCTTATCTGGCTTGAGAATACAAATTAAGCTTTGCTGCAAGTTAATTTCAGATTGGGGAAATGCATGTTATGAAAACACTAAGGGATTTTTTTGCATGCATGCCTGCATTGTGCCTCCAGAGCATACATTATTTCATCTTTTATTCACAGGTCTGACTCAGCAAGGCCTGTATTCTGTGTTCTGTCTTTACTCATCAGAGAGGGGACCACTGAAACACACACACACACACACACACACACACACACACACACACTCTTTCACAGGCACAGAAACAGTTTCAGCATTTCCAGTAGGGATGGGTGCCGGTATCCGGTGCCATTATGGCATAAACGGTAGTAACCAGACCGAAAAGCAGCGCACATTTCGGTGCTTTATTTCGGTGCTTTTTTTTCCTGAGATGTCATACACTTTGGATTCTAGCCAATCATTTTACCTTTGCAAGCGCAGTAGGCGGGCCCAGATACCTGTACGTACGTTCTCTTAGAGCAGAGCTACAGGTTAAAAATGCCCAAGGCGAAGCGGTCAAAAGTCTGGCTGTACTTCACAGCAAAAGATACAAACTCAGCAGCCTGCAACAAGTGCTTTAAGCTGATACTGTCAAAGGAGGTAACACCTCGAATCTAATGAAACACCTGGCGACGTATAGCATTTTGTTAAAAACCGAGAAATGCGCCGTATTTGATAGCTTGCTGCGAGACCTCACACCGGGCACATCTACTGCGGGTGGGTTGCCTGTTATCGACCCCGGAGTTTGTCCCCCAAAAACCCGAAGAGGAGAGTCCTGGCCCCTAGCCCTGCCAGTGTAGCAGAAATGATGACGGATAATGATGGCAGCAGCAGCCGTTCTTCTCTGCGTGAGTAGCTTAATGTTGTCCGTGTGTAATTTACGTTGAGTAGGGTAACCACGTTATTAAATTAATGCATGTAAGGTGAACTAGCAAACACCATCGTAGTTACACGAGGCTGTCTTCTTGTTTGATGGCAGATACTCCCTTCACCCTGGCCAAAAAGGCTAAAATGACCAAAGAAAAAGTGGAAAACAGTTAAACATGAGAGGTTTTTGGACAAAGTTTGTGTTTTTTCCATTGTTTAAGCACTGCTTCCAGCCAAGAGTGATACCATATATGCCCTATAGCTGCAGAAAAGGCTAACATTGTTATCTTTTTACAAAAAAACTGCTGAACATGAGAGGTTTTTGGACCAATTTTGTGTTCTCCATTCTTTAAGCACCGGTTCGAGCACCGGTTCGAGCACCGTTTAAGCACCGGCACCGTTTCAAAAGTACCGGTTTGGTACTGGTATCGGATAAAACCTAAACGATACCCATCCCTAATTTCCAGTCCCATCAAGATTCCCACAGGACTTCAGTAAACAAACAGACAGCAATTGTCCGCTGAAGCATTTTAAATCCTTTAAATGCCTTTAAATCACATCCCTACATCCTTTATAAATCACCAGTGTTCAAACATAAACGTGCAGTCGGGACAGCCCCCATGTACTAACTAAACGTGTGTGTGTGCATGAAAGTGTTTAAATGCCAGGCTCAGATAAACAGTGTGTATGTCTGCATGGGGAAATAAATCTTTGCTTCCTCTTTTTTGCAGGTAGCCCGCTCAGGTAGAAAAGGCTCATGTCAACCCCACTGGCAGGTTTTTCACAATTAGCTTGTAAAATAGTTGCTTTGTCAATGAAATTCCCATGAGGTACTGGGCTCTAGTTCCATGTATAGCGTGAACTAAAGATCCGGAGGAGACAATGATGGTACAGGTCTCTGCTGAGCCTTTTTTTTTCCTTAACAAGACAAAACATGCGGCCATTAAGAATGACCCATCATGCTAATGCCTATCCTGGAAACCTGGCTTAGTGGAAAGCAAACAGTGGCATAAGTCAGGGGAGATGCCGGCTGTCCTCTGGGGAAATAAGCTGCAGGCTCTTTGAGTGACAGAAAGCCATCTTCTTCAATCACACCCTCAGTGGAGCTCACTGAGGCTTAGCAAGCAATAAACAATACATACTACCTTAAAGCTCCCTGTCTTGTTTGCCAATGTGATATATGATGTGTTAAAAAAAGACACATAATGAAGTAATGATATGCTGTCACTCTGCTGTGTAGCAGTTTTGCCTTTGGCAAAGCTACCACATAAAGCATGGTGATAATAGAGCTCAGGTGAAAAGTGACAGTAGTTCTATGACTTGACCACCCAGAGTGATTATTCAATTCAATTCACTTGAGTTTTATTTATATAGTGCCAAATAACAATGACAGTTTTCTCAAGGTGCTTTATATTGTAAGCTAAAGACCCTACAATAATAGAAAGAAAACATAGAAAAAAAAACAAACAACAATCATAGGACCAATAAGGAAGCACATTGGCAACAGTGGGAAGGAAAAACTTCTTTTTAACAGGAAGAAATCTGCAGCAAAACCAGGCTTAGGGAGGTGCAGCCATCTGCTGCGACTGGTTGGGGGTGAGTCGATGAAGACAGGACAAAAGACTTGCTGTGGAAGAGAGCCAGAGATTAAATAACAAAAATAATAATAATTAAATGCAGAGAGGTTTATAAACACACAGAGAGTGAAAAAGGTGACTGAAGAAGAAACACTCCATATATAGAGGAATCCCCGTAGCAACCTAGGCCTATTGCAGCGTAACTAAGGGAGGATTCGGGGGTCATCTGATTTAGCCCTAACTATATGCTTTGTCAAAAATGAAAGTTTTAAGTCTAATCTTCAAGGTAGATGGTGTCTGTCTCCTAAATCTGAACTGGAAGAGGGGATTGAAAGCAGAAGAAACTGCGTTCCATTCTACTTTTAAATACTCTGCGAGTTCAATTGGGGTGATACAGTACTAGGTCATTAAGTTAAGATGAGGCATGATTATTCAAGACCTTGTATGTGAGGAACAGGATTTTAAATTCAATTCTGCTAAATTCAAAAACGACTCTAAGATTCCTCAGTGTTCCCAGAAGTCCAGGGCAATGTCATCCAGAGTGTATAGCCATGCGACCAGTTTTCCCGTGCTTCACTCGTGTACGTTAGTTTGAAGAGGAAAAAGAACTCCACAGGACTCCGACATGAAAAGAAGTAACAAAAAATGTATTCCACAGTTTGCTGGTCATCTTACAGGAGCGGTCAGGTTTAACTTATCCTCAACAAAAAAAACCTACTACGGAAGGAAAACCGTGTGGCTCTGTTCTCCCCAGCTCCCACGTATTTACTTTTTTTCTCTCTCTCCCCCCTCCCGCACCGCATGCGCTCATTTGCATACATCCATGACGTCCAGATTTAACTATAAACACAAGCCTTTAAGACACATGTATTCACGGTACTACGTAACCAAGCCAACACAGCAATAAAATAATTTTAGTTCCACCATAAACATGCATTTACTTCTTAAATTATTAATTGCACAAACAAGTTTAACAACAGTGAAATATAAATACTAAAATATATGACCTATATTAACTTGGCTCCCACGCAGCGTAAGAATCTGGCTAGAAACCACATTTCTGTAACCTCGGGTTTACCTGAATTTAGAAGGCGAAAGCTTGAGTCCATCAAGGTCTTTATGTCTTCAAGACATTTCTGTAGTTTAACTAATTGGTGTGTGTTATCTGGCTTTGTGGACAGATAAATTTGGGTGTCATCTGCATAGCAGAGAAAATGTATGCTATGCCTTCTAATGATACTGCCTAAGGGAAGCATGTATAATGTGAACAGGATTGGTCCTAGCACTGAACCCTGTGGAACTCCATAATTAAGTGTGAAGAAGATGCTCAATTTACATGAACAAATTGGTGTCTATTAGATAGATATGATACAAACCACTGCACTGTACCTTTAATATCTACAGCATGCTCTAATCACTGTGATAAAAATATTATGGTCTACAGTATCAAACACTGTACTGAGGTCTCAGGTACATCCTGAGAAAGAAAGAAAGAAAGAAAGAAAGAAAGAAAGAAAGAAAGAAAGAAAGAAAGAAAGCAAGCAAGCAAGCAAGCAAGCAAGCAAGCAAGCAAGCAAGCAAGCAAGCAAGCAAGCAAGCATTGGTGAATTCAGCAACGCAAAAAGATCTGGATGTCCACAGAAGACAACAGTGGTGGGCGATCCCAGAATTATTTTCATGGTGATGAGAAACCACTTCAAAATAGCCAACAAAGTGAACAACACTCTCCAGAAGGTAGGCGTATTGATATCCAAGTCTACCATAAAGAGATGACTGCATGAAAGTAAAGACAGAGGGTTCACTGCAAAGGGCAAGCCACTCATAAGCCTGAAGAAGAGAAAAGCTAGATTGGACATTGCTAAAAGAAAAAATATTTGAAAAAAAATGTTTAAAAAAGCCACCAGAGGGAAAAACATTCCCGAAAGTATGGAGAAGTGTTGGAACAGTTCATGATCCACAGTATACCAGATCATCTGTAAAACACGGCAGAGGCAGTGTGATGGCTTGGGCGTGCATGGTTGCCGGTGGCACTGAAACACTAGCGTTTTTTGATTGACAGAAGCAGCTGGATGAATTCTGAGGTTTTCATAGACATCCATTCCCCAACTCTCTGTGAATGGCACTCATGGCCATTGATCAGTGGCCTTTGTTGATCAATGGCCATGAGGATTTGCATAATTATGATGAAGGAACTGACCTCCCAGCCCATTGTTCCTTCAGTGGTGCTGGTTTCAGTCATTATCCAAATGTACTGTTGAGGTTGGGGAAACCTGCAGTCAGCTGAGACTGAAGAAGTCACTTGGATGAGTGACGAAACATTTCTCCCACTGAAAACATTTCTCGTCCAGATGAACAGAATCAACTTTTGGAGATTTTCATAGACATACTGTCTGCTCAAATCCAACTAAATGCAGTCAAATTGATTGGGCGGTGTTTCATAATACAGATGGACATAAAACATACAGCCAAACAAACTCAAGAGAAGTGGAATATGCTTGAAAGGCCAAGTCAGTCACCTGATATTAACCCAAATGAGCATGCATTTCACTTGTTGAAGACTACATTTTGGAAAGAAAGGCCCACAAACAAACAGCAACTGAAAGCCGCTGCAGTAAAGACCTGGCAGAGCATTAAAAAAGGGAAAACCCAGAATCTGGTGATGTCCATGAGTTCAAGACTTCAGGGTGTCATTGCCAGCAAAGGGTTTTCAACTAAGAAGAAGAAACTTAGAAAGACTTAGAAAGAAATTAATAGTTAATGTTAAAGCAGTGTTTGGCTTAACAGAGCTCTGGCTTTTTGTCAGCATGGTTACAGTGCTGAAGAGAAACCTAGGGTTTATCTTATATCCTTCAATCAGTAATGAAAAGTAAGGTGCTCTAGCTTTTTGGAGGGCTTTTCTATAGAGCAGCAAACTGGCTTTCCAGACAAAATGATGAGCTTCTAAAGTAGTGAGATGGCACTGCCTCTCCAGCTTTATCTGCTTTAAGGTGTGTTTGTACCCTCATACATACCTACAATAGACCGATTTCTGTAATATATCTATATATCTATATTATTGCTAATATATATTTTTTAATATATCTATATTATGGCTAAAGCACTTCTGGATGGATGCAAACTGCATTTCGTTGCCTTGTACTTGTGACATGTTTAATGGCAATAAAGTTTAATTCTATTCTATTCTATTCTGAATTCTATACCAGGGAGTCAAGCACTTCTGATTTGAGGCTTTCTTTTTCAGATGAGCTACAGTATCCAGAGTTGTAAAAATATTAACAAGATAGCGGTTCAGTTAGCTGCTCTGCATTGTGTTAGCACAGGGCATTGAAGAAGATAACAGTGGATGAATTATATCCTTAAACTTAGTTACAGCACTTTCAGAAAGACGTCTACTATGATAAAATCAATTCCCTACTGCTGTGTAATCCATGGCTGTAAATTGTTATTAGGAAAATATCGGACAAGAGAGGGTTTCAGGAAATACTGTTAAATATTCAGTTTCTATGCCATATGTCAGAACATGATCTCGAGTACGATTAAAGTGTTGAGTGGGTCCTTTTACATTTTGAATGAAGCCAACTGAGTCTAATAATAGAATGAATGCCATGTTGAGGCTGTAATTTTTAGTATCTGCATGGATGTTAAAATCACCCATAATAATTATTTTATCTGAGCTGAGCACTGAATCAGATAAAAAGTCTGAGAATTCAAACAAAAACTCTTGAGTAAGACCCAGGTGGATGATGTATAACAACAAATAGAACTGTTTTTTTTTTTTTAATAATATGAACATAAAGTGCATATTTACACTATGCTCAGCTGGCTGTGTATTGTGGCTTTGGCACATCAAAGTATCCCTGATTTGATAGTTAAAAAGTTGGCAACCCTAGTTGGCTACGAGCTAAGTTAAGCTAGCGAATCCCTAAAGACACAGTGAGCGAATACTGTGAATATAATTAGCAGGTGAATGAACAGAGAGTGTGCTTTGGATAAAGCATGTTAAGATTACACTTCGTAATAAGACGTTATCTTTACATTTTTAATTAAATTGGCTATGCAGATAAAATACACAAAAACACCACTGCATGTTGTAACAGAAACAGGAAGTGATACTCTACCACAGAGAGAGCCAACACCAGTCTTTACAGGAGCAAAGGTGTTTGTTTTGTTTTTTAAGAGTTTTTTGAGAGAACAAATGCTTTAAAGGTGTTCAGACGCTATGCATTAAATCATTAGTGAAAGAAGGATTTTACTTTTTCTTTTTTCTTGCTAAAGGGTTGAGCAGACATGGCATTGACATATTACAAACTTTAAATTTGAGGAAAATCAGGTCGGGGAAACAGTCTGAAGTTGTCTTTTATCACATGTAGACAACAAACGTTACTTTGTGTCATCTGCTTTCTCATTATTGGAGATATTCTGTGGTTTAGTCCGAGGTGCAGCCTGACTAGAGTGTGCAGGAGCCAGGACACATGATGCCTGCTCACTAGCTGTAAACTTGTTAGCTCAGGGAAGTTAAGGAGTGCACTGCAAGTGTAAAAACAACTTTAGTTCTAAGACTTTATTAGGGTTTTAAGCTTGGTGTAATGGTAGGTACTTGCTATTTGATACAGCTGTGTCTTCTTTGCGGCTAACTGTTGGATATATCAGTAGAAAGTGCAATAGTTCCCTCCAAAAGTCTGATGGAGGAAAAACAACTGAATGAATCAGCATTATTGGAAATAAAGAAGTAAATGTACTTGTATTTGTTATATAGCACAACTGGTGCAAGCACATGATTGAGCTTAAATGAATGATATCTGAACATCCTTCATGTCTGGCCTTAGGTCATTTATGTGTTTACATGACTGTTGTCTGTTAGTTTATTAGTACATTACAATAAACATGCATTGTATCTCTATACCTGCGTTGTGTCTGAAATTGCATATACAGCATATATCTGTAACAGTGTGAAAGTGTGTTCAGGACTTGGAATAGTATTAAGGCTTGCCACATGCTAGGAAAACAGTAGTAAAAAAAACTTTGTTAGTCTGCTGTTTAAACATGAAAAGAATCCCAGTAAAAATACACTGAGGATTTGGGTTTTCTTCGCACTCAACAACAGAGAGCAAAAACGTGGAATTTAGTTCTTAGATCCTCTTGATTAGAGCTTCTCATGCAACCCACGCACAGCAGGCCAAATGGCTACTCGTGTTTACCTAGCCATGTGACTGGAGCTACGGTAGGGCCACTGACGTCAGCTTACATTCCACACATTCATGAGCCTCAGTTCTCACTGATATGGTCTCAGATGCTGTGGAACAGAAGTAGCAAACATCACACATTATAAAAGCAATATATATATATATATATCTTATCCTGATAAAATAAATAAGCACTGCGTCATGTTTGCCATCTGTTTTCATTAGCTCATGGACAGGGATTGCCCAAAATAGCCTATTCCACTTAAAACATCAAGTCCATAAATAATTGCAAAACTGCTGTCAAGAGATGGATGCATGGAAGAAATAACTCACCACATAAATATGCAGGAATACTTCAGTTTTAGTTTTTCTTTTGGGTGTTAGGTGGGCAGCCTATTATTTTTCTAGCTTATGTGATAAAGAATTAAACAGGAAGAATGAGGATCTTACAATAATGTATGTATGATAATGTACAAAAGGTCCATATCCTTGAATCATTACAATCAATACTCCTGATACTCCTGTTATGGCATTAAGTTACTGCTTGACTAAATTAACTTGTAAAAAAATGTATGACTTATGATGGCTTGTCCAAAGAAAAGAAACACACAGAGACCGATGAGAGCTGCAAAAGATTAAAAATATAATAATTCCACTAAAGCACATCCATAGCATCTAGACATCCATAGAAAAAAAGGAATTGCTGCTTTTTCAAATAAGGTTGACACAGCATGCAAACAGCAGGCTAAAGTACTTCCCCCCCCCCCTTTTTTATGTTTCCTACAAAAAAGGGGAAGCGCCTTTGACTTTCTTATGTTTCATGTTATACAGCCCCCAGAAGGGCAAGGGCTATAGTCATAGAGCATCATATTGAAAAAACAAAAAGCATTTTTTTCATATTGAAAAAACAAAAACACGCCCTTCCATATAGAAAGTTACTCAGTATGGTTTCTTGAATTATTTTGTTTTCCATAGCACTACGCTAACATTAAAGGTTACAGTCAAATTCTTAGTCAACCTAGGTAATCATGTCCCCCAAGGCCTAGTATATTGTTGTGCAGTATAAAGACAATGCATAAAAAATTGTGCGTAATATAAAGTTCTTACTCATTTGCTGTGACCTTGATCAAGCTCAAGCTGTTATTGGTACCTACTTTCACACAAAATTTGAAAACGATATCCTGAAAACGGTAGACTCCTAACAAACAGACAGACAAACAAATGGAATCAATTACAAACGTCCTCCCTTCTGGGAAAGGAAAAAAAGGTTTTATGTCTTTGCTTATTTTTATGAATTTCTAACTAAGATTACAAACTGAGTCTATTCTTTAAATTATTGTGGTTTATTAATAATTCCAATAAATAAATAGTCCTTTGTAGCACAGTTGCAAATGATTAAACTTCGGATTAAAAACTGTCTACAAGAAACTGCTGATTGATCACAATCCACACAGCATTATCACCGCAGGTCAAATAAGGAAAAGTTGCCAGCATCACTACGGGGACAAATTTTATTGGCTGACTGTGCACCCAGGCACACGAGGCTGTGATAATTGTGGGTTTACCCTCACACCAGAGAGCTTTGCTGGATGAGAACCAGGGGCAAAATAGTGTCTTGTGTATTTGTTTTTTGGGATCGGAAACAGACCAATAAATCACATTTTTCTGACATAGTTTTCAGAGAGTTTGCAGACAGTGAAATTAGGATATCAAAAATATGGGAAAGTCCCCTTGTTCTTGATTGCGTCATTGTTTTACGATGGCCCTGAGAGGTCAAATGGACTTCAACTTAACAAAACACTGCAAAAGCACACAAAACACAACAGAAGTTGAATAAAACAAAAACAGAAGTATTTTTTGGGAGACGATAATATAACCAAAGCAGTTAAAGTGACAAAAACTAGGACATGAAGGAAGCACTGAGACTTGCTGAAAAGAAACAGGATTCAAGGTAATGTGTGTTTTAATCACAATTCATATAATACTGTAGATACAGATTTGCAATTAGCACATAATATTAGCTTGTCATGTTATTGTGTTTTTGTGAGGTTTTGCAGTGTTTATTTCTTATTCCATTGGCTCATTTTCAATTTGTACACCAATGTAAATAGATAACTAGCACGGCTGCAAATTTAGATGTAGGCAAAGATGTTAAAAAAAACCTGAACAACAAACAGTTGTTTTTTTGTGGAGGTGGACTAGATCAGTATCACAATTACCATTTCTGAGATGAGGATGATGACTACATTTGTTTTTCTTTTAAAGTATATGTTGAGCCTCAGTCAGCATGCACAATGCCAAATTAGCAGAGAGCACCTGGTGTACTAAACATGAGCTGCACTCTACATAACTTTAACATTTTAACATTTAATTAACATGCTTCACAGGGTTAAAGTGGGGTCTGAAAAGCTTCACAGCATTCAGGCCAAACTTGATTTAAAAAAGCGAAGAAGCACTGCATCATGTTGGAAACGTGACTTCCTCACTCAACCCAGCAAAAGCTTGGGGTACCGGACGTCATCGCGTAAATGGAATGGAACTTGTACTCACCACTTACCACACTACAACCATTACATAACAGGAAAAGCATTCTGCTTCTTTTGGACTACAGTATTTGGTAACTCTAGAGTGTATATACAATGTATAGAGCAAGGGCATATACTACTAGAACAGTGGTAATGTGCAAACTCTGCATGACTTGAAGTATGCTGTTTACCTAAATGATGCTTCTGTTCAACAGCAAATATATTTTAAGAGAAACACGGTGATGAGTAGACTGACTATGACTAACATTTTCCTTGCCAGGATCTTTCACTTGTTTATGAGATATGTTGAGTGGCTCCGTTGTGTAGTCATTTATACATTTGCCTAACAAGCAAAAATCCCTGGTCCAGTCTCAGGAGGAGACACAAATCCCTTTGGGATTGTGTGAGGAAGGCCAACCAGCGTAAAAACATCTGACAAATCAAACATGTGGCACTACCTGCTGTGGCCACCCCTGGTGAATAAAGCAGCTGGAAGCAGCAAGAGAGAGAGAGATAACGCCCTGTATTTACTAAAAATAAAAAGCAATGAGTTGAACACTAACTCAAATAAAAACTCGTAATTTAAACATTAATGGGTGGAAACCTTGTCACATTTACAGATTCAGCAGTTACTAAATTCTGCACCAACACTGTGTTTAGGTTCCAATTTGTCCGCTAAGCAGTGTCCATACCAATGATTTTTTTTATGCTGTAATTTATCTACCAAGATCTCTTTTTGGTTAAAAGGCTGGTTTTGTTTATTTACACGTGCTGTGAAAAATAGTTGCTCTCTTTGTGATCTCTTAGTTTCTTCATTTTTGCACTTATGTCACACTTTCATATTGCAGATCATCAAACCAATTCAATATTAGACTATTTAATTTGTTAAGAGGGAAAAGAGCTCTGAAATGTGAAATATGTGTGGAAAAAATATATGTGACATTTTTTTTAAGTCTAAACATGTTTGATTTATTTATTTATTTTTACAGAGGGTGAATATTAATATGTTAACTAGGGATGGTTACCGGTGTCCGGTGCCATCTGACATAAACGGTAGTAACCAGACCGAAAAGCAGCGCACATTTCGGTGCTTTTTTTTCCTGAGCTGTGATACACTTCTAGCCAATCATTTTACGTTTCCGAGGATAGTAGGCGGGGCCAGGTACGTACGTTCTTTTATGCAGAGCTACAGATTAAAAATGCCCAAGGCGAAGCGGTCAAAAGTCTGGCTGTACTTCACAGTAAAATATGCAAACTCAGCAGCCTGCAACAAGTGCTTTAAATTAAGCTGATACTGTGATACTGTCAAAGGAAGTAACACCTCGAATCCGATGAAACACCTGGCGACGCATAGCGGTTTTTTTTAAAAGCTGAGAAATGCGCCGTATTTGATGGCAGCAGCAGCCGTTCTTCTCTGCGTGAGTAGCTTCATGTTGTTCGTGTGTAATTTACGTTGAGTAGGCTAACCACGTTATTACATTAATGCATGTAAGGTGAAAACATCATCATAGCTACATGCGGCTGTCTTCTTGTTTGATGGCAGATGCTCCCTTCACCCTGGCCAAAAAGGCTAAAATGACCAAAGAAAAAGAGGGAAACAGCTGAACATGAGAGGATTTTGGACAAAGTTTGTATTTTTTCCATTGTTTAAGCACTTGTTTGAGCACCGGCACCGTTTCAAAAGTACCGATTTGGCACCGGTATCAGATAAAACCTAAACGATACCCATCCCTAATGTTAACAATTACATGCAGAGTAAATTTGATCACAAACATGAACGTATTGTGAGCTGGGAAAAACTTCCTCTCGCTTTTCTTGACAACAGGAGGTGATTTTGCATTCTGTTGCTGAAACCAAGGAAAACTCTCACAACAGAGAAAGTTTAAGACAACAAATCTCTAACAGGGCTGAATTCTTAGGCTATCCTTTGCAGTTCCCTTTGCAGCACAGCTGAGGAAACAATTTGTTGAGACCTTTGCCTTTAACATTCTGCTCCCCACGCCGTGCTCAAAAGACACCACAGAACAGCAGGCTCATCTTGCTACTGTCTTAAAAAAAGCAGGAAAAATGTTATGGAGAATTTTGATGGAGGCTGTGTTTAACCTCGCGCAGTCATTACATGGTCCAAAAGCTCATTTGTTATTCTCTTAATTGGTCAATCAGTAATGTTGGCAGGATAATTAATCAAACAATGAAAAGAAAGATTAGCCTTAGCCTTAAGATCGTGTTCAGCAGAGGTTCACATCCCGTATAAGTCCAACAAAGCAGGTCTGTAGCCTGAAGCTAGTGTTAATTCTCATCTGTAATTGCTTTAATTGTACTTTCCATAGACCATGTAAAAGCAGAAAGAAATAAAGTCTGCTGCAACTCTGAATAAATGACGAACATTGTAAAAACAATCCTGGCTCAAAAAATGCCCAATTGGGAAGGATAATCCGCTATAATGGGAAGTAGTTCAATTAATTGGAAAGGTAGACTAGAAGATAGGTATCATAAAACCAAGCCATTAACAACTACAACTGCACAGTGGATAAGGCTGTACTGTGTAGGACTTGTAAATACAAAATGGCCACCCTGGAGTTAAAAACCATGGAAATTTTTATAGTAAAAAAATCTGCATGTTTATCATTTGCATGTGCGTACTACATTAATTGAAAACAGACCCCAAGTAAATCACCGCTCCGCTTATAACCTGAGTAGTACACATGCGCCGGGCCTGAGCCAAGTGGATCTGGTGCCCCTTTTTTCCTGCTGAAAAAGAGGGGCACGGATGTGAATGCAAAATTCAGATCTGGCCACCTCTAACACAGTCACATTGTAAATCCCTAAAGAGAAGAAGCAAGATGGGCAGAGCTCGTCCAGCCTGCGCTCACATCCAAAACAGTCGCTGCTGGTGATTACAACATTACATGACTAATCACAGCAACAATAATGAGCTGCTGCATTTGCCATGTGTCACAATTCATTTCAATCATTTATACATTTGAATAGCAATTAGTAGATTTGCAATGATCGACAACGTAAAATGATAGAAGATGTGGTTTAACACTCTTGTATCTGTCCTTCAAGAGTAAAGCTACAGTTTTGTTAAGCTTAGCTCAAAGACATGGATGATGCAATTCCTCTGAAGCACTGATTAACCAGATATACAATTACCAGAAGAAGAATGAAATGATTTTTCAGGTGATATAGAGTGAGTAACTACAGTTTTTCTTTCCTGATTGCCAAGACCTAAAAACCTAAAACCTCAGAAAAGCCAAAAATCTCTTGTTCAGATCGCAAAGCTATTCCTGGAAAAAAAAAAGACATAAAAACAACAATTGATATAACTTGGTTATGCATTGTAGCGCCAAGAATTTTTACACACTGAGAGCAGGTGAAGCAAAATTAGAAAAAACAAAACTGGCTTAGAAATCACAGAGTGTATGAGCTTGGAAGAAAATGACAGACATTAAGAGAGCAGCAGCATTCCTTTGTTCCATATGCTACATTTAGCTAACCATCTCTTGAATGTAGTGTCATATTTACAAGTTTAGATACCTGTATTTCATAAAATTTCCCAATTTTTAGATATATTTTTTTACATTCATATTTAGTCCATACTCTGACTCTAATGTTCACCTTTTCCTTGTCCTTCATTGCACTTGATCTTTTTGCAGTGCTGGCAGTGCTGTGTTAAACTGTCAGCAACCAAGGCACCTGCATTGGCAGAACAGACCTTGCCTCGGGCGGTTAAGCCCTCAACTGGGGCTTACTGGTTTATGGTTCGGTTGCACTCTCAGGGTCTTTGGTCAAAACTCAACTCACATGCAACAATACACAAATACACAAATGGCTGTGGCTCTGTGTGTCCCTGGGCCTCTCAAAGTCAAGGCGAAGTCATCCAGAAACCCAAGGCTGACCAGTAAAGCTTTTTTTTTTTTATGACTGCCTTACTGGCAAACTGCACAGAATCACGCATGTTTATAACTACCCCTCGGGGTTCCTCCATCTGACTCTTTTGCCTCTTTTCCACACATCCACAGAGTAACTTCAGTCACATGCACCTGTGTGTGTGTGGTGTGCACTGGATCTAATTGATTGGAAAATGAAGATGGACGCCTGTGTGAGCAGAGCCCTGTTGATTAACAAGAGACACAAAGTCTATTACAGCGGTCCTGCTCCCTTGTCACCCAGACAACCAGTCAGTCTTCACTCTTAGCCTCCAGTTACGCACCTGACAGTGAGCAGCAGAGTCGAGCATCTAAATGACAGAAAGGCAGTGGCAAATCACTGCTAGGTTTAGGCGACCCCAGTGCCCTTTTTCTCAACAGCAACGCTCCACTTTCAGTAGGAAAAGGAGATGGTTAAAATGGGCAACGTAATGCTTTCAGTCTCTGCCTCTCTGTGCATTAACAACAGACAAAACAGAGAGCCATTAATGGCTTCACTGTGTGTTTGGCTAGCCAGACAGACAGTCTGCTGCTAGCTAGAGATCGAGGCTGGCCTGATTATTGACATTTTGATGGTTTTCAGGCTTGGAAAAAAGTTAGACTTTGTGGAACTTTGATAGATTTGGCATAGTGGAGTTAGAAAACCTTTGCAGTGGGTAAGAGTTAGGGTTTTAGTTTTGCAGGAAAAACTATGCAATGCAGTATTTTGTTTTTTAATGCATCTATTTGATAGAAATCTAACGCTAAATGAATTTAAGAGAGTACCTGTGTAGATAAGACATACTCCATTCACAATCTAGTTATGAACTGTACGTGAACTTGCTTTAGTGAAATGTCGCAACCCTCGGGTGGTTGGAATTATATTAATCTTTGGTAGGAACAGATACACACAGCTGGTCCTCTGAACAGAACAAGGAAGGAAAAGGGAAAAGGCAAAATATCGTACAAAAAAAGGAAAGCCTTTAGAAAAGAGAGGGGTCGTCCGTTCAGTGGAATTCAGCAGTGCGTGAAAACGGGGGGGAAATGAGTACATCTGGTGTGAAAATATGAGAGGTGGTTTGTTCACCATTACGGAGTTTTTGAGAGCAGAAGAAAGAAGGGAAGAGAGAGGGCAGAGATTAAAATGAGGGTTAATCATGAAAGAGAGCTGGGAGGCAAAAGGAAACAGAGGAGGACTAAAATGGGGACAAATCAAATGAAAGACTACAAGGTTTAGAGTGAAACACAGAGACGTGAGGATGAAAAGAACTAAAAAAGGAGAAGCGGCAGGTAAAATAGAGCAAAGTCCTTGGTGCTAATCATACAAGCACATTGTGAAACTATAGATTGGGGGGGAGGTGATTCTAGCTTTAGGAGTAATGTCTCCATCCTGAGCCGGAGCTTTGAAGGCTCTAGGACGAGATGTGGGGGAAAGAAAAAAAAATGAACGCACCTCCCCAGAGTGGGGAGCACTGTGTTACCATGGAAACAGTGCTGACGTCAGAGCATGCATTATGTGATTACTCATAGACTCTGTTGAGGAGTGGGCCAATAAAACAGGGACCATTACTCACACACAGGGAGATGGCCAGAGCTCAGGTTACACACATACTTCGGTGTGCACTCGCACACACACGTACACTAAAAGCACAAACAAAAGCATATACATATACACATGGCCAACTCGTTCAAACGGCTCCATTTTAAATGAGAAAAAGACTGCAGACGACGGTCTAGAAGAACATTTTTACAATCAGGCTTGTTAAAATAATGCCAGTTTTTACAAATGCTCCCGATTTGGCATGGAAAACATGCAAATTCCTTGTATGCTTGATAATGTCAGTGCTGAGGAATGAGGCAATAACCTGAACACTCATCGCTTTGCTCTAAAATGTCAACACAAGTGTCCACTCGGTGACAACAGACAGAGAACCCACCTCTCCATCGCAACCAGGAGGAACACAAAACACTACCTCAGCAGCACAACCACAACCTGGATATCACTGACAGAATCTGCATGTTCGGCATTCCACAAACTCTGACCCGTGTCTGACAAAGCACATCAAACACAGACGGTTACATGTACACTATTGTGCGTCACAACACACACACTTGCATGCACACTTCCTCTCGTCTTCTCCCACACATTCTCCACTGGGAGTTAAAACACTGTTAGGGCTGATAAGGATCCAGGCAAACAGAGTGGATAAACAGTCACTCTGGTAATTAAGAAAAATGGGCCTATCAGAGAAGAGCATGTAGAGACAAACATGTAATGCAGACTCTATTATAAAGGCCTTACACATTCCCGACACAAAGACCATTAGGTGAGTTCAGACGGACGGCAAGAGCATGGAAAGCCAATGAGGTCATTTTTCTTATTTTTTACTGCCAGCTAGCATAAACACAAAAGAAGTGGCACGTGTTGTTGCAAATACCAATCAATGCTTATGAATTTTGCACCTTAATGTTTGAATTGCACTGAAATAATTAAACTTCTTAACTCACCAGAGTTGATTCAGACACAGCAGACCGTAAGCTGTCCTCCAGAAACTGCTAAATGTGTATTCAACAATGCATATTTGCTCAAAATGCTGCTAGCTTGATGTTAGCCAGCTCATGTTTTCTAATAGCTGCAGTAACGTTAGTTAGCCCACAGAAACAAAGATTCATGGGTTATAAGGAAACAGTGGGAATGTATGTTACTAAAATCAAGTCGAAACAAGTAGAAACAGTAACCACAAGGAGCTGGAGATATTAAAATGTCAGAATGCAGGAAAAATGAGATGAAAGATGGGTTGCTCAAAAATTTAGGAGACATCCTACTATTTTCTGGACTGAGAAGAACACAAAAGCACAACTTAATACACCAGCCTGAAGTGGTCCTAAAAAAACTGACTCCATTATAATATGCTAATAGTTCATTAAGATCCTGTTCACTATAAGGTTTGAGTAGTATTAAAACATTATTAAAAATGTACCAATTACACTTCACCCAGGAGTGGGCGATATATCAAATATGGCACACTGCGGTGAGCATGCGTGTTTATATGCTACCAGATAGGGAAAAAGTTGGACACGCATGCAGAAGTTGCATCCCGTGATTTTTTCATGTTGGCTTGAAATAAAATAAAATATCTTTCTCTGCTGTTACTGCAACTAGTAATGCAACTTCTGGATGCATGTCTTTTTCACGCTTTGGAGAGGCAAAGTGTGAAATCGACACAGTGGACCAGTGTGTCTATTATATGTGGTACTGGGTTGCAATATTATAATTCTCTTAATCATATGAGCAAGATGCTGTTTAGTGGTCTTAACAATAATGTGGCTACACACAGTGTAGACTGTCATAAATCTAAATGTGGTCAAACTACATTAGTGAGACATAACTTTTAAATAAGAGTGATTGTTCATAAAAAGGTGCTCGTGTTAAACAATGTGTTAAAGCTCATTGTTGTTTTAGCAGATTTTTCACATCAAAGGGGTAAATCTGGTATTTCATCTATTCCCAGTTGTTTTATTGTAATGTAAAATCATAATACATATTGAGGGTTTTTTCAGATGTGTGACCACTATGACGTTAACTTGTCCACAAAGTAAATGTTTTAGGTGCAACAGTGGATTCAGATCATGATTTTGCTTGCTAAAGCTGCTTGACATGACAGGTTAGAAAAACAACCTTGCCCAGCATTTTGAGTGTGTGACAATCATGTAGGTGAGGTAGGATCAAGTGATTAAGTCACACAGACTTAGAAATGACCGTCAGGCAACCACCAGTCATGAAGGGAGAAATGGTTGTAAGAGTTGCTTGAAGTCGGTGGCAGTCGCTGGGAAAATGAAGTCATACAAGTCTACAGACCAGTCTGTGACTCCAGGCAACCACCATCACCAGAGAAAAACATGTAATCATTAAATGGTTGGCAAAAACTTCCTTGCGATTGTTTTTGGTTGCTAGCATAATGCTGCAGTCATGGTTTGAATGGAAGTGATGGACTTGTCTACAAACACTGTCCAGCTATCCCTCAAAGTGCAGCGAAACTATGAAACGTGTGATGCAAATTGGAAATGGAAATGGTTTACCTTCCAAGTAAAAGCTGTACATTTTGAAAAAGGCCCAACTTTTACTTTTGAAGGTGAACCTTGTTCTTTTCATTTTTTTCCAACACGAACAACATGAAAACCCACAGGCAACTGTGGGAATCTTCTAGCAACCAAATCAATCACCAGGGGTTGCTTTTTTTTTGGGTTCAACCCTTACTTTAAAACTGATTTCACTCAGAGACAGCAAGAAAGTTCCAGGAACCACTGCCAAGCAGTCAGGGAATAGACACTTTTTCCTGAGAAACTGGTGGTTTTATCACACCAAGTATAGTGTACAACTCTTGAGAAATGTCCCCATGATGTCATGTGAAAAAAATATCAATAATTATAAACAAATATCTTGAGACAGCTGGCAATAGTAGTCAAGTTTAGTTTAATGTTATAATGATTTAAAAAAATACAATTTAACAACAAATATGTTTCTTTGTATTGACATTTCAAAGGAGTTTTTTTCTTGAAAAAGTGACACAGGTTAGCACTGATCGATCATAAGACAGATTGTAACTACTGCTGAGTGATTTCAAGAGGAGTATTCATCCAGCCAGATGAATGTTCTCTTTTTCCTCTTTATGCTCGAACATGATGTTACATGTGAGCTTTATCAGGCATCAATCTACCTTCCTCTGAAGTATCTGTATTTTTAACTGTCCTTAATTTCCATGACGCAAGTTCAGTTATTGCATTTGGGACAAGTACTCCATGTCATTTCTCTGCCACAAATGTGACTGAGCTCTGGCCAAAACCTGATATACTATACTCTGCATCATCACTAATTTGGTTACAATGATACCATATCTGAGATGATCTAATTAGAGGCTTACAAGGCCAGTAGCTCTCCCTACCTCTGTGTGTCACTGCAAATTGTGTAAATGTGTCTTATTTGTGCTCCTATTAGTAAGCACACATATATGTGTTGATGCATCACAGAATAAGCTTATGGAGACGTGCGCACGCACGCGTGTGTGTGTGTGTGTGTGTGTCTGTGTGTGTGTGTGTGTGTGTGTGTGTGTGTGTTAAAACAAGCACAAGCTGCAGTCCACCTGGCACGCCAGTGGGCTTAATGAGTCTCACGTTCATGCAGCATGCACAGCCACATCCACCGCCTGAGGCTCTGATGACCAGGTGCTCTGACACAACACATCTTCAAAAAAACAACGTGAGCAGGAGCCTCCCAGAGGACGGTTCCTCTAGTAATATCACCATGACCAGCTAAGAAGAAACTGTTTTACTTTAAAATGTTGTTCTAAAATCTTGATAGCTAACTATAACTAACTTTTGAAAAGGTGCAAGGCTGTCACAAACATTGCCTAAAGCGGGAAAATGTCAGTTACTTTGTAATCATTTTGCATATAATCTTGTTCCATTTTCCTATTCAACTCTCAACATCATTAGTGTTTGTTATTGTTCTTATTTTAAAGTTACAGAGTTTAAAATCTCACCACTAGATGTCAGTATATTGCAGTCAACACCTCTCAATTCAAGTGCTTAATCCTAGCTAAAGGTGGATGCTTAGCCAGTTTTTGTCAGCTTCTGTAATCTGCCGACAACAAGTAATTCTTACAAGATCTGGAATAAATGAGCATTTTTATGCACATTTTTTGTGTTAGAGCTCCAAATAGTTCAGGCGATGAGGTTTGAGGTGAGGAGGAAGAGGATGACATTTTATCCAAATGATGGTCACGTTGTCGCAAATGCCTACGACTTCTTTTCTACTACTACAAATATGCCCGGTCTCTAGCCACATAAATAAAAAGTACTGGGCCAAGCAGCAATATTCGTCTTGGCCAATGTATTCGAGATGGGCAGGCAACATGGCAGCTTCTATGATTCTGAGAATACATCAGTTTGTTAGAAGATGGAATTACACACTAATACACATTGTGTAAAGCTTGAGTCAGGAACATTTGCTTAGTGTTGTTGGCTAAAAAGTATTTTCTTCTCCAAAATAAAAACACCCCCCCCCAACTTTACATACGATGAAGCTACACAGCACCGAGAACTAATGCAACTTGTAGTAGAAGGAGTTACATTTCATATTTAAAATGAATTCTGATATTTTGGGGATTGAAAACAATATTTTCATTACAAGTTAGCATTAAACTGAATTACTAAAGACAGGGGTGGGCAAAGAAGGAAGTATCTTGCCCCGACATGGACGGGATCCAGTCGGGATCTAGTCCAGTCATTTCAGACTTAGCAACACAAATATACTGATGAACTGCAGCTGCGGGGTCTGAAGAGAAGGCCACCTCATTACTTCACCTCCCAAAAAAAACAAAAACCTCTGCCACGCTTTCTTCCTCACTCACTTCTCTTGTTACTAAGGGCAAGAGGGTACACCTGCACTCAAGAGAGCCATTTCTGCATCTGTTACTTTAGGGCGGACCGGCGGTAATAACAGTGCTACTGCTGATCGGAGTTCAGTTTCTCCCGCACCGTTTACTCTTGATCCTCAGACTTCCTGAGAACAAATGAACAACTTTTTGTTAGGGATTGTGATTCAAGGAGTGTTAGAATTTTATCCACATGTTTGAGTTAGTGGGAGGGTTCGATTGCAGCCAATGGAATTGCTGGCTGCTGCAACCTGCAGCACAGTCCTGCCGATCTGAAAAACCTGGCCAGTCTGCTGCTACCACGGCATTGATATAGAGCGCTAAAGGACCTTGAAGGGAATGCATCTGTCCAACATGTCTCATCTCCCCTAATGTTTCCTCTCAGATGTGACCCTTGGTTCCAGTCCCTTTCCAGCAGCTGATCACCATATGTAAAAGGCCCACACAGGTCCACTGAATCCCTCCCTAATGGGCTGCACAGATGCCACTTTCCTGGAACATCTCTCCCTGTGTGTGTGTGTGTGTGTGTGTGTGTGTGTGTGTGTGTGTGTGTGTGTGTGTGTGTGTGTGTGTGTGTG
>NW_005187428.1:1651539-1657257 GCF_000239375.1 Pundamilia nyererei | reverse complement strand
TCCCTGCCTTTCTCTGTGAAAACAGACTCTGACGTTCCACACGTTCTCTTCAATATGTTTCACCGCTGTCTGGAAACAATGAAAAGATGCTGGGTGAGAAGTGTGGGGAGAAGAAAAAAATGCAAAGGAAGAATTGTGGAAAATGACACGGTGGGAGAAAGGGAAACACATAAGGGGGAAAATTATACTGCTGTTTGGATAAGAGTTGTTGAGGGTAAGTAAAAAGGGAAGTACGTAAGCTAACAGCAGGTCAGTTGTGAAGGGAGGAGGAGAGGGAGTGGGTGAGGGTAGATTATTGACTTAATGGCAGAATCAAGGCTGTCAAGTGCTGCAGAGACACTGTTTGTGCAGTTTGGACTGGATCTGCTAGAGCGTGCGATGTGATGATGGAAATCTTACACTCAAAACAAGCCCACTGACCTTTTCATCCGCCGGTCCCTGAATCAGAGTTAACATTGTGCCAATGTGGAAATAAATGGGTGCTTATTACATCTGTGGCAACACTGCACTCTGGCCCCCTTTATTGCAGGTGGGCGCGCGTGTTATGCGTGCATGTGCACTTTGTGTAAAATGAAGCAGATAATTATCTTTATAAACATGTAATGTAGTTGGCTCGGGTCTCAGCCCGCTGTCCGTCAGCAACCAGAGGGGCTGGCGAGGAATGCAAAAATCTTAGAAACTGGGTCACTTCTTGAAGGTGACCAATCTTCGTTATCCCTGACATTTCCGAAATAATCAGCTCGTCATAAACAGTATGAGGACCCTCTAGAGGTCCAACCATTTTGTTCGTGAAGAGGCCTGATCAAACATCTGCCTGGAATAATATGATGCCTCTGATGCTTCCCATAACTAACAAAGAGGACACAGCTGCTAAAAAGTAATCTGGATTAAAAACCTAACATTATCACGACTGCGCAGCCAAGCTACTAATTGAGATCAACAGGCACTGATGTTTGCCTTTCTTAAGATCTAGGATAAGCAAATTTTTTCTCAGAAATTGGAAACTGACTGCCAGCTGTGGCATGCCAGAAAGTGAAGCAAGGGAGAAAGGCTGAACATATTATTGTGACGTATATGCAACATCGATATCCAAAATATTTGTCTAAAAATCCAAATATTTGCAAAGATTCTGGGATAAATCCCTGGAAATGAGGTGTTTGCAAAGACAATAAGACGGACTTGTTCATATAAAAATCGCCGACTGTTCTGCCAGCAAAGAATTGCTTGCACCTTTTCTCTGCTGAAGAATGAACAAAGGAAGAATGAGAGAGACTACACATCTAACTCTTGTGTGAATAAACATGCTGTTTCCATTATTTGATGTAATCAAATTTGTTCAAATTAGCGCAAACTATGTAGAAGATCAGCTACGCCGCAGATTTGCATATCAGGTTTAGGGGGTGAAATCTGATTAGACGAAACTCCCACGGGAGAATGAGTCCAGATTTAAATGATGTCACATGAAAAGGCTAAAAGAGAAACAAAAATTGAAAGTAATAAATAAAAACAAACCCATAATAATTGTGTTTCTGGGTTGAATTCTGACATTAAAAGGGCAATGAAATGATTGAATATACAGATATACTCAATACCTTCTAATTACAGACTGATCAGATACATGTGAGGCCACAACAGCGATCTGTAATGTAGTTTAGGAAAACCTCCAGCAGGGCTTCTATGTTTAATTTTTTCTTTTACTCTCAGAAATGTTTGTGTTGACTCAACTTTTAAGGATTGTTTTTCATTAAAATCTGATTTAACCTTCCCTGGTTTGGGTCACTTGCCATAAAAAAACAAGAGCAAGAGATTTTTTTTAAAAAAGAAAGACCCCCAAACACCTGGTCAATAGTGTGCCAATAAAAGTGATTTGATTTGATTTGATTTGATTTGCCCTTGTTCAGTGATTTCAGGTTATAGAACCAATAGATGTCAGAATCAATCGACCCTTCTCCTATTGGGATTTCTGCATGCAACAGAGCGTTCTTTAGAAAACCAAAACAATGATTTAAAACATAGTAAAGCGCTCGAAGGAGCTGGAACGGCAGATTCTGGCAATAATGGTGACTAAGCTATGAGTGCAGCTACAACAAGCCATGTGACCCAGCTTCAGCATAATAATATTGATTGCAGATGTCACACCTGTAACAAAACTGTACAGGTTTGGTTCTCCAGTGGGAATGCATGTCAGCTTGAACTGTGCAGTCACTCTGCTGGAACAAAAAAACGTGACAGGCACAGTTGCATTTTCAGGAAAAGGTGCAAATAGCCGTGAGATAAAGAGAGCCTACATATCTAACTGACAGACCAGGAAGAAAGGCTTTATGTAACATCTGAAATCACGGCAGATGGGAAAAGGAGACAATTGATGGAGCTGCTGGAGAGCTGAAGATCCACCTTACATAACCAAAGTGGCGTAACTAAAAGACGTACTGTAGAATCGGCTTCAGGCTCCTTTTTTCCTGTCGCTCGGACACCTGTTAGAGAAAAACCACCAGATATTACCTCAGTGACTCACTAAGTCACTTCTGTGATGCTTTAACTCTTAGACTAATATCTCACAAGCAGACGACCGCATTGGTTCACGTCTGCGCACAGCCATAAACGCAAATGAGACCCACCTAAATGTCTTGTGTCATTTATTCGCTTTCTGTGGGCATTTTAACGGAAAATAAAGACAGAGTACAATGTGTGCATAAAAACTAGGTGTTAGTGTGTGTGTGTGTATATGCACGTGCGCATGCAGGCTCATCTGTGCAACATCTGCTCAACCAGCCCAAGGCTCCTTGCCTCTTGAGAAGTGGGTCACGTTTCCTGATGACGACAAAGGTCCTTCTGCCTCTCCAGTTTGTGGAGTTTTGCCAAAACCACCACATGCCTTTCTTCATCCTTACAATGGAAACGCTAACCCTAAAGAATCATCAGCCAAACCTATCAGAATTTTTGAATGACAATACTGAAGTGTGACTGACCACATGGGAAGGGGTGGGGGGGGTGGGCAACACGACAGACATATTATGTTGGCAAACTTTTTTCCAATCTGAACAGAAGAGAAGAAAAGAGAAGGATAATCATAGATATGGAGATTTCATTCAAGCTGTCAGGCCCCGGAGGAGACGATGCAGGAACCAGAGAGAGTATGAATGGAACAGCAGCTAATGGAAAATATTATGGAGAGAGAGGGAATGTGGAGAGAGAAATCTAAGGTGGCCCTTGGCAAATAACCATTCAAAAAGCTTGGTACTCCTGTTCTAATCTCAGTCCCATTGCTACTGTATGAGCTTTCATCGTTTCTCTTCACAACACACAGACTACAGACACGCACTAAACATATGAGTGTACATTATCATTTATTGGTTTGGCTTGTGCTACTTCAAGCAGCTAGCAGTTGGTATTGGCTAACTTGGGAAGGAAGGGGTGCCAGGAATCAACAGTCCAATATTTACACAGGATTGTGTGGCAAAACATGCATACATGGAAGAGCCTGCTGTTCATCGCAATAAACTCAGGCAGAATATAAATGGATGTCATCTACATAAAAGCAAGTTGCCCTTTGCATTGCTTAGTGTCTCCAAGCAGTGCCATAACAAATCAATGAGACCTTGCAATCTGTTTGTGCGTTTGTATATTGGAAGGCAGTTACATTGTCCAGAAAATATGCACAGCGGTACTTCATCATGCTCTTCATTATACTTAAAAAGCACAAGCATTTGATGATAGACGTAGGACAGTGGCGCTGCCTTCGTCTCACTGTTTTCTAACAACTGGACACAGACCCACACTTCTAACTTAATACGAGAGCACTGAGTGAGCAATTAAGTCGTGCAAGTGTGAGTCTGTCGGAGGGCCATTTGGTTGCTTTCTTTGCATCTTGAAACAAGTAAATGTCAAGTGCACAATACTCACTTAAAATAAAGATTTAAATATTTATCATACACACACTGAACAAAAAGAAAACAGTTCCTCTAAACTTTAGTGTTCACATCATTAAAACATAACATATAAACTCTCCCTGAACTTAACAGAGAAAGACAGTCAAAACTTACAGTTACGGCTATTTCAGAATCAGCAGTCGCCATGCGTGTCTTTGGATAGACTGGCAATGAATTGGATAATCAGAAGAAGACGGATGGATGTATGGATGGAAAACTAACTTATTTCTGAAAAATTAGCTATTTGTTGTTGCACAGTGGATTAAAAATGTAACCAAAGTTGTCCAAAAGAGGCTCTGCACTGTTAAATTAAATGTAACCTACTTTGGTATTACCTCATCCACAGCACGTCCATAAAAATCTAAATTATGGGGTGACCCAATAGATGAGAGGTTAGAGCGCATGCCACATGGGTAATGAATCACCAGTTTGCTTGTTATTCCCCTACTCTGTTTCCTTGCATTACCTGTCTATCTCTAATAGTATTATTAAAAAGAAAGGCATAAAATGCTCCCAAAAATGTTCTTTTTAAAAAAAAACCAACAAATCATATCAACACCATTAATCTTCATGCCAGTTCAGCATGTACCTACAGTTATACATTGCACTTTTAATATCTGGTTAATTGAAAGTGACTGTGAAAAAACAACCCCTAACCCAAACCCGAAGACTCTTGCCACTGCAAGTGGTGAAATAGCCCGACTGACAGACAGATGTACAGACAGATTTTTTTTTCTCTAACATATTTAGAGAGTAAAACATAGCATTGAGCAGGGAACAGCAGAAGCCTTGTTGGCTGCAGGGCCAGACGGGCTCATGGTGAGCCAGTGAGGCAGTGGGCCGGACTGAAGGGGAGGGCTCCCCAGGCAGAGGTTACAATAACACAGTTCCTTGCACCACGCCACTGAGCGGGAGAGACATAAAGCCTGCTGACTAAATCGGCTTTACATTCGGGTCTAAAAGATTATATTCCACAGTCAGAGCTTGACCAAATGAAATATAGTGAGATACGATATGTACTTTATTAACCAGGGAACTCTGTCATTAACGATATGAAGCTGAAACTGTTTTAGCACAATGTAGCTGAGTAAGTCTACTCCACTTACTGTGCTGCACTCAAACTTTTAATCTACTTGAAATCTCAATTTTCCAGTACTTTATACTTACACTCTACACTGTATACCAGACACAAAAATTCTACATTTCATTCTATTAGGTTTACAGCTATAATGTGCAGATGAAAAAAGTTAACCTACGTAAAAGATTGAGCCTAAACTCAGCAAGATATATCCCTAAAGTAATTTTTATATATTGAGGAACAGGTAATAGTAATTCCATGATATAATGTATATTTAACTCCCATATAGAGCATTGTTGAGGCAGTGACATCAAAGTACCTATATCTACATATATTTATAGTACATATATTTAAGCACAAACGTAAATCGTGGACTGAGCAGTCTATTTAAACTAAAGGCCAATTTTATTACTGTGAGGATGTAAAGAAAAAGCACTGATAATTCTGAACAAGTGGTCTTTTTCAACTGTATGTTAAAATTAGTGTACCACTAGGCAAATGACATTACATTAATTACATTAAGGAATTTATGATATATGTAATATATATGTACATCTTCTAAGTTTGACCTCAAGTTTATCCTCAATTGATGATTATGATTGTGATGATTATTGATTATGATAAATAATTCTATTTATCTTATACTGGTGTGAGCTCTCGTGTGTGTGTGTGTGTGTGTGTGTGTGTGTGTGTGTGTGTGTGTGTGTGTGT
>NW_005187428.1:1638347-1651519 GCF_000239375.1 Pundamilia nyererei | reverse complement strand
TCCTTTAATGCTAAGTGTTGCACTTACTTGATTCTCATTAATAAAACACAAAACTATAAGAAGAACTTTTACTTTTTTTAATTACAATTTAGAAAGTTGTCATCTTTTTGTCTAATCTCAATACTCAAAGTAAATGTGTCACAAAATATGTTTGAATTTATGCACAATAGAAACTTAAAGGGGCATGAAATCAAAACACTCAAAGAACAAGTTGTTTGGATTTATAAGACAGAATTTGAATAGTTTGAATCTCCACCACTCCTGTGTTCATGCAAGCTGTTATCAAGGATCTGAATACCTCTATAAACACTGGCATTTTGGAAACAGTACAATGTTTAAGGGACAACTCACACTACATGTTCAAGTTAAATTGAACAAAAAAGTCTCAACAGTCTGAACAGTTGAAAGCCTGAGAAACAAACCAGGCAGTGGATTATTAAATGCAGTCATTCATCACTGAAAACCACTTCTCTTGTCATGCTCTTGAAATGTATAATCAATTAATAGCTGACTATGTTTGGATTTATTGGGCAGCCTCAGTCATGGGGGCTCAAAATGTTCCCCCTCGCTAAATGAGTCATGGCAGCAGCAGCAGCAGCGACAGCAGCAACTGTGGCCTGCTCTGTTTCTAATGCAGACACAATGATACTGGAACAGGAGGATTAGCTGAACTTCCCCTACTCAATCTGAGCTCAGATGAAAGAGTCCTGAGATAATTTTTTTTTCTGGGGAGGTATTTTCCAAAATATAAAAGGAAGAAAAGAGAGAGTGGAAACGAACAGTTATTTATTCTGTGTTTCACACATTCTACTGGCTGTCGCTATTTCAGTCTAGAACTACATTTCCACCTCCCTCTCCTGAATACGCACACATGCTCACTTGAGCACACACCTCCTGGGGAAATGTGAGAGTATCTATTCATTCGGCAGAGGCCAGCTGTACACCTGGTGACAGCCCGGGATGGTGGTGTTGGCTCAGGTCACGGTGTGCAGGGAGAGAAAGGGAAAGGGCTGAGTAAATGGGCCCGTGGGCCTGTCCTTCAGGCCCTTCAACCTGCACATTCCAATTCATATAGCAGCAGGGCAACGGCTGGAATGTCTCCTCATGTAAGGGATTACTGTCTTAAAGGTGGGCTCCTCTTGTGATTGAAAGGCCCCTAGGATGATAAATAGACATGAAAGCCTGAGGCATTGCATTCATTTCCCCAAACGAATGTACTGCCCATCCCTTAGAGAACAAAATGGCTTGGCTTCAGGGTTACAGACACAAATGTTTGGATTCAAGAAAATACTGAAGTTATTCAAAATTTTTTCGGTTTCAGAATTTAGGGAAAGCTACCTTATGACTCTTTTAGATGTTAGATGTTTGCTTGCTAATATAAGTTTGTAAGTAAATTTTCAACATATACCCTCGTTTCATATGCATTGTAAAGGCCTGACAGTGATGCTAGAAATGTTAGCCAGAAAGCAGCCATGGCCTAAGGACCACAATGCCTAATTATGAAAAAAGATCCACCATAAAAATTCCACAACCGTTATTGGAATCTGGAACCAGCAGGACTTTTTCCTGGAACAATCCTTTACTAGATATTTCCTGTATTGCCCCTGTAGTCTGGCACCATCTCTCAGGCATGCATTTGACCTACAGTGATCAGCCACAACACTAAAACCTCTGACTAGGTGAACTGAATAAAATTCTCGGGTTCTGTCATTTATGTCTGGGTAACTATGACAAGCCTACCCACCAAAACATTGTTTGCAGTCTGAGCATCTGCAGGATGTGCCACACTAAGTTTGATCCCTCAGGGCTCCAACCTGCAAGCCACAAGACACCACTGCCACCCTCCTGGTACCACAGGCATCACAGGACACCCCAAAAAGGACCTATGTTCATATTTCAAGGGTCAGAGCGATGTTGTGGCTTTTTAAAAGAATCAATATATCTACCAAATAGATCAATAAGAAGATACTGATCTCCTAGTTGATCTGAGGACTTTAAGATCTTATAAAATCTCTATTTATGTTTTTACCACCGTCTGTGCTCTAAAATCACTTTAGGCTGCATGTTTCTATAAACGATGTTATAGTAATGACAAATAAAGCTGAATATTCTTTACTTCTGCAGTTTCTTTGGTATTATTTTTTTTCTTTAAGGGCAGTTTACCACATTTACAAAGTGGGCTATCTAATATTTCTTCATGCATTTAGATCTATCTAGCAGGGATAATGCTTACTGTTAAGCCAGATTTCCCCATATAGACTAATTTTTTAAAGTTGTTCCCGGCCAGTTCTTAAAAGTGCAGTCTTAAATAGACCAAAAATATATATATTTATACAATCATTACAAATTCAGTTGTTCTAGCAGTAAGATAAAAAGACATTAATGAGCTATAACAAGTAAAAAAAACTTTTCTCTAGAAAAATAAAAACATGTCTACAGTTCTCAAAATAAAAAATCAACAAGTTATGGTAATGACATGCTGACGCGAGTATTGGCTACGTTGTATTACAAACACTATCCAGCCCTATTGGTATGCACGGACATCCACTTCTTCACCACCACGTGCGCACACTTTCTCTCTATCTTTGTCTCACATACACAGACACACACTCATGCACAAGCACGGACGCCCACATACTCTACTCATAAACACTTTTGTGCCAGGAACATTCTGTTCACCTCCATTACAGAAATAGTCCATCTCTTATGGTAACACAGAAAACTTGAGTGACATAGTTGCCTTAGTCAAGAACACAGGAGAAATGAGTACAGTTCATAATCTACTATTCAATTCACGCAAAAAAAAAGTTTAAAAAATCTGTACTTCACTTTAGATTCTGCTGTAGTCCAGTGTGAGCCAGTTACTGGGAACCGGAGGTGTTAATATGTGTGATGTGTGTTAGAGCTGGAGGCCTGCATCTGTCTAGCCGTTCCAGCTGCGTTGGGTTGCGTCTGTGGTTAGAGGCCCTCCATGTTTCTCAGAGCGGATTCAACCTCTCAGCCTACAGCAGCTGGCAGCCATCAAGCTGCTGGCACCACATACACACACACACACATGTGCACACATGCTCACACAGACGTCTGCAATTTCCATGGTAATCAGTAGAGAACCAGAGCGTGGTTGTGCCAGGGTTAGGGAAGAGAGGGAAGGATATTCAATTCAGTCCCGGACCTCTAGTTTGGTTGGCTTAAATGATCAGAGATACAGGGAATGAGCTAGATCTTGTTGCTGTAAATGACTGAAATGAAAGAAGTGGACACAGATGTGTGATTCAGGAGAGTAGAGTTTAAAGAATAATTCTGGTTAATCAAAGCCTGGGCGTTATTTGTGTTGTTTTGCGATCAATACTGATAACTTTGTTCTCGATCAGTTAAATGCTAAGCTCTAGGATCAAGGTAATATCACTAACAAGTGATTATGGACAAGAAAATTAGCTCATTGTCAAAATATAGCACTGTGTCACGCGGCAAATTTGACATCACATCCTGTAAGCCTGTGTCGCGCACAACAATCTCTGTAGCACTTCAGTCAGTCGTGCAGCTCTTGATTTTGTAACCTGGCACGTTGCGCCATGGCAACTGTAGTTTGGTTGAAGACACAAGTGTACAATCGTAGTGGTTTTTTACCGCCATTTGAATGCTATTCCAGTATGGAAGCTGAGAGACATACAGATGTACAGAAGAAGACGTTGGAACGGTTTGAAAACTTGACAGTTTGTGGAAAAATCTGGGAAAAAAACACTGGACAAAGTCTTAGCTTTTGGTAAAGGCAATGTTTAAAACTATTTGTTGATCAGCTGGATACATTATTTAAAAGAAATTAAAAAACAAAAGCCACTGGCATAGATAACCTGTTTGGTTTGGTTACATAGTGTCAAAGCCATTTATCTGATACTTAAGCCAGCTGAACTACATATTAATCACTTCAGTGTGCACAATGACGACATATTTGATTGAAGTGATTGACAAAACTATGGAAACAGCACCCAGTTCTCATAATTCCAAGAGAACCTTTGGAGGCTTGGACGGGCAACTTCAAGACCAAAACCTGGAGTGATGTGGCTTCATGCTGGTTAGCCAACATGGCAGAGGTAACACATACAAATCTGGAGCATAAGCACGTTAAAAGTTGCTACTCTGCATCAGTAAAACGCAAGACTCTTCCACCATTCGGGGGGGGGGTAAGAGTAAGCCTGGTGTTTTGCCTGGCTACTAAACAAAACCTCAAATGACCTACTTTCATTCCTACCCCGATTCCTCCACCCCTCGCCTCCTCCTCTTCACACACGCACAGCGCAGCTAATACACGGGGACTGAATGAGGACTGAAAGTGTGAAGTGGAACGCCCAATCACAAGACACGGAACCCCATGCTGATATCAGCTTCCTTTCCAAGTGCAAAAGGAGGCTTTCAATGAGACCATTCCTAACCCAGAGGCCATTCAAGTTTTTGAAAAATATTTAAGAAAAAAAAAAAAGTTAAAACGCATCATGTCCCATGAGGCTACGAGTTTAGAATACAAACAAGCTGCTCAGGATGAGAGTGTGCAGTGGTAAATCACTGCCCTACAGGCTATCAACAACCTCCTCCATCCCAAACACAATTCAATTACGGACAGTGCGGTAAAAATAGAGTAAGAGGAAACCTTTACAAGAGCAACAGTAATTGTGTTTGGAACCCATTCTGCAGGAAGTCATTATCATAGATTTCAAGAATATCTTCATCATCCGAGTTAAGAAAGAATTTCCTCCTCTGGCTGGGATAATATTTGTGCTGGTGTCAGAGAGAGTACAGAGAGTGGAGAAATAGCTATGGAAAGGGGCGGGGTTAGTGAGAGAAAGGGGAGTGGCTTCAAAGACCTTGCAATGGGTGTAGTACTTTACTCCCCATTACCGGCCTGATCAGCTCTGCCCAAACTTTGCAGCTCAGGTAGGAGAGGTCAAAACTGCTTTCCTCTGCTTCTGCGCACAGAAAGTTCTATGGTGGCGCTTATGTCTGCAGCAGGACAGCCTTGGACTCAAATTTCCTCACATGCTGTGAAAAGTGATCCACACGAGTCCACACCTTATTCTCCAGTTCAATATCCCCAACTGAAATACAGAAGACCGGCTTGTCATTTTGTATTAAACCAAGATGAAGAACTATCCCGCAGAGGCCCCTGCTAGCTGCTATCAGATCAGCTGATAATGACTTTCTTTTATTAAGCCAAAGATGGGGGTGGGAGGTGGGGGGGACAACCCCAGCATTGCAAAATGCATCTATTTAGTGAGCTGATAGATGTCGGCAGCCAATTTGTGTTTAAAAAAAGGGAAAATTACTGTTTATCAAATCTACTTTTGTGCGAATTTGAGCAGTGCCTCAAAGCGTGACTTTGGAAGGATGGTGATGAGAATGGGGGGTAGAGTAGCTTTGAGATTTGTGATGAAGCAAAGAAACAGATTTCTCTTTGCTCTGTTTATTTTCTGAATAAACAGTTTTTACATCGTGACTATGAATCTGAAGAGCTTTGTTTCTTTTTTTTTTGTTTTTTTTAATAAGACTCAAAGGTCTTTGAGAGAAGCTTCCTGAGAAAAATAAAGTTAAGTATCAAATGTAATGCTCCATCCAGGATTACACTGTTCTTCAAACACTTCAGTCACATAGCACTAGTGTAAACATCATCGGGTCAACACAGCGCAGATGTACTCCTTGTTATGCTGCTTCTTTAAAACATCATAACTCTCTTGAAAACAGCAAAAGGGCAAACTGTTAAAACATCAACCAGCCTCTTTACAACAAAGACACTCCTAGAAAATTACAGCCTCGTTGTTGTTAAACACTAAATACATATATTTTCATCTGCCAGACGGATTTTTAAAAAAAATATATAGATGTATATATTTGCTGTCTGGCATCTCTCCTGTTCCCATCACCATGTGGCGGTTGCTTCACGGGCCCCGAAAAGTGTGACTGATCCCCTTCACCCCCACTAACCCCCTGGGATGCCAGAGCCCAGTGGGAATAAGGTGATGACTAGTGTGGATCAGCGCAAGCTTGTTTACACATTACAGACCACACAGACAAGACAGCATATGCATGCCATGTGTGGCTCAATTACATGCAGGCGGTGACTGGTCAACTGCTAAGCAGAACCATCAGAGATGAAAGGGAAGGGTGCATCACTTGGCCTTTGTTGTAGAAGCTTTAATATGTCGTGAACTTCTTCATGTTGCGCTGTGGGTGCCTGCATTGCCGTCTTTTTGTCCCACTACAAACACCTGTAATTGAGACGGTCTTTCAGCAGAGGGCTCCAGCCTGGCTGAGGTGACAATGTAGGAGAGTCACAGATGTTGTAAATGTCTGCACTCTTTCATGATATTGCCTACTTTGTCAGCCGGTTCCATCCTGCTTTTGAGTGAGGTATGGGGACTGAAAACACAAAACATCATAAATCATAACTTGTCTGTTTTTACTGTGCTCTAAGCAACTGTTTTGAATTCAGTGGAGCCTGAATCCAAAAGTAAAACCTGGTGTCCACCCTTTTTTATGTGTTTTGACATCTGCAAGCTTTGTAAAGGTGCATTGCTGTGACTTATTGCAGTTTAGCCGTCAAATGTATCCGCGTAGTCTCACTGCTTTGGTGAGGCATGGAGAAATTAAAAATATACTTTACTGAACTTTTACCTTTACTCGATTTCTGAATTGTTTTAAAAGCATCGTCGCGTACACTGAAAACAAGAGCAAATTTAGAGAATATTTCATGCAGAATTGAGAAGATATCAAAAACTATATGTAGAAATTGAACTGCTTTCCTCATGTGTAAATAAATATAATATGAAATAATTTATTTTATTTGTGGGAGAACTCTTTAACATCCTACTTCAAGTAAAAAAAATTTAAAAATAAATACACAAAAATAAGCTTCAGTTGCAAAATCATTCCTAAATCAAAAAAGAGTGTAAAATATCTAAGAGTCTTTTCATATCCAAATTGTGCACCATATGTGTGCATGTGTGTGACCACAAAGAAAAACAAACTAGCACACTGCAACACTAACTAGCCCTGAAGGCATCTTTCAAGTGGCCGACAGTGCAGCCTCTCATCTGCCACACTAACCACACTCATAGGTCACAACGATAGCTTTGATGGCTCTAAAAGTCAGTTTCCCATTCATTGATTTTGCATTCGAAAGGCTTTAAGAGTTGATATGAGTTCATTTAAGTGAAGCTAACCTGTCTTCTTTAACGCAGGAATGCATGTGTAACAGTATCAGTAAAGATTTGAAAGTCAGTGCAACCACATTCCAGAGGTTTAAGTACAGCAAGCAAGTAAAGTGGTGAGAAACAAGTGACATTAAAGTCCAAGACAGAAAAGCAGTGGCTCAGACATTATCTGGGGAAAACATTTGATAAAAAAAAAATTAGGGATGACAGGGATCAGCTTCCCTTTCTCATCAGTACTCGAAGGCACGGACTCAAAAATAGCATTCCATTTAGCAAAAACACTTCACATTTGGTACTTTATTTTTGAAATGACAAAAGCGAGCTTGACATTAAACCATAGGCCGAAGTTTTTTTTCTACTCCAAAAACATTACACAGGTTTGAAATGTGCATCGTTTTCTTGAAAAATGAGGAAAATCTGCATTAATTCATATGTTTTTTTAAGATGTATTATCAGTTTAGATTTTTAAAAAGGTATTTGTAATGATAACTTGTCTAAACAGTTTAAGTGTGGATGTAAATAGGAAAAATAAATCCTTTGTTAGTATTGAATTTGTGCCTGAGAGTGGCTGCAATTAGCTCCACAAAATATGACAAGATATCTGTCAAAAATGATTTGATCTGATCAAAGATCAAAGCACACCCAAGCAAACTGTAATCTCCACACTGCAAGGTTAAAAAAATACAAAAACCAGCACATTACTTAACAATAATTATAATAATACTTGTATTATCATATTAGTAGACTTTCTGTTGTTATGTTATTCTGTTGTGACATGCCTGACTTTCCTTTTCAAATTAGGATCCTGCACACTGTCTGGCTTTGTTAAAATCCCTGCTAATAATAATAAAATAACATTGAAATTTGTGATCAGATCCATAAAGGGCCAGTGGTCCATGTTTTGATGCCACTGCTCAGACTGTTCCCATCTTTCCTCCGCCCCACTCAAAAAAACAAAAACAAACAAACAAACAAAAAAAATTCATAGGACACAAAGCAGAAAGAGAAAAGTTCAAGGGGACAAGAACTTCTTACCTGGTCTCTTTGGATGCATGGCAGAGAGGTCCGGCGATGTGACTTGCTGTTGGACTGACTGTGTGCCATGTCTGAGGCTATCACAGAACTGGACCTCCTGCGCCTTTTAAATACAGGGATCTCTTCCCTGGCCTCAGTCACAGGGGTGCAGCCCTCCTTGTGTCTCCCTTGGTTGGGAAGGAGCTTGTCAGCATACCTCGCCAGCAGGATGCCCAGCACTCCAACCAGGTACGCTACGTATGGTCTCCAAGTGGCCCGCACTTTGTGCAGAGAGAAGAGTGAGATAGTCCTGACTACGCTGATGAAAACGATCACCGATATGCCCTGATTCAACCGTACTACCATGAGTGCGCCGGTGGCCACGCAGAGGAGCACAACAACGGCCGCTGTCGTGAATGAAAACAGCTGCTCATCTGTCCCATCCAGAAGAGACCACGCCGCTACTTCGCCTAGGTGGCACAAGGTTAGGAGGGAGATGGCGGTCTGGATTAGAACCCCGCAGCGGATTAAGTACACACCGACCCAAAAGAAGGCACATACAAGGGTGAACAATGGCGAAACCACACTCCAGCAAGTTTGCAACAGCTCTGCTGCGCAGCCTGAAACGAAGTGAAGGGGAGACGATGAATGCGAGAGTCTGCTGTCAGCGCTGCTGCTGGCATCAGCTTTCCAGTCTGCACATTTGACCAGCAGAGCGAGAAAAAACGAAAGCGAGCCCACACACACCGCACTCCGGAGTCTTTGCGAACTCCATATTTTTGTAAACATCAGTCTCACCCACGACTCATAGTGTCGGTCTCGCCACAGTGGAATGACACATGTTTTCACATAACCATTGCGATCCGGTGCGCCGAAGCTTCTTTCGTAAGTGCTACTCTTCGCACCGTTACTGCAAGCTTCTGAAGGCATCGCCATCACTCATGGCAGATATGAAGTATGAGGAAGTCTATAATGCATCTATGATAGTGCGGTCATGGGACAGGACACAAGTGACAAAACAAGCGTAATTTATTGTAAGCACAAAGGAAAAGAGCACGGCGAATACGCACACACGTCTCTCCATTTACGCATGGAGATGTACTGCCAGGGAATGCACTCTTTTGTTTTTCCAGGTGCGGGATGAGGAACTGCTGCCCCAAAACAACATAAAAGAAGCATGGACGACAGAATTACTCAGATGTGTTACAGATCTAGGGCACCGCTTCTTTGCACACACATGTCCCGCGTTGCCCTCCTTTGTGGCGCGCCGTCTCTTTGACTTTGTCTGCTGTCATTCTCGTTCTTTTGTACATCCACGGCCCGTGCAGCAGCACCAGCAGCAGCAGTAGCAGTCTTTGCAAAACATCCGTCCCGGTCTGCGAACATTCAGCCTTAAACCATTTGTTTCGACACTTTTCGGTTTCTCCCCAAACGGTAAGAGTCTCCGGTTACTTTCGAGGATAAAAGCCGCTGAGGAATTTAAGCCGCTCGAGTGAGTGTCCGCCAGGTTGTCGCTCAGCGTTTCGCGTGTTTGTCACCTGCTCTTTAACCAGCCGTGAGTCTCAGCTCATTCACACCCCCGAGTTCCTACTTCACACAGGGAGCAAGATATTGCAGCGGCAGTGAAACCCCCAAATCCTCCTCAGCCAGCCCAGCAGGCGTTGTCCTCACATATTTTTTTTTTAAAAACATTTTTAATACATCACCTGTAACATATACATGCATATGAGTATTTGTATACGTTTTTTTAAGATAGAAAATATTAAAAAAAAATAAAAATGTGGATGACCTATATTTCCCTGGAGTTTCTCTCTGTTTGGAGTAATTACGGGGTCTTTAGGAACAAAAATTCAAAGCATGTTACATCAAAAAGAGTTTATTTTAATTTATCATTTTCTTACAGTATTTTTTTGTCAAAATTTTTATTTTATTTTTTCAGGAGAACCAAGCAAACTTCAGAGCTTCAAATTGCCTCGAGATGAATTCATTTTAAATTGAGGCTATGCGCAGATGCTGACGAGAGAAACGGGGCGCTCTGCATGCGAACTGTAGTTCGGCGAAATTCCCGGAACAGTGCTGTGGTTGTCCTCCAGCTCGACCCCCCTGCCATTGAAATATTTATCCCATCATCTCACTGTAAGTGTCAGTGATGATATACAGTATTACGTCACAGTGAAAGGTCTGCATCAATGTTTCAGCACAAGAGAGCCTGTGGGTGTATAAATGCACGGTGTTCACAGTTCATGAGGTGCATATGTGTGTTTCCTCACATGGCCTGCTATAATCTCGTGGGATTACACCCTTATCACGTGAATTGGATGCACCATATGCAAACAGAGATCCACCAAAGCAAGCACAGGTCATCTCATATTTGATGCTGTGCAAAGAAGTTGCCTCACGTTGGACTAGTATTTTTTTTTCTTTCTCAACCCTGACCCACCCCCCCTCCTCTCCCTCTCTCTCTCTTACACATTCACACACACACTTAAGCACACACTTTTAACCCTGAAGCTGTTTAACATTTAACATCTGGTCTTCTCATGAAGACAGAGCATTGTCTCTGTTAAGCCGAGGTCGTGCTTTTATAGCCCAACGTCCTTCTCCTGCTCCTTCTCCCCTGATTAAGACAGGTCAGCACAACTCCTTCCACCCAATGGCGTATTACAGAGCCCTGTGTATGCCTTGTCAGCTGTGATTAGTTAGAAGCAGGGGAGGAGAAGACGCGCTAACAGGGAGTGATAGGAGCAGGGAGGAGGCCGGGTCTTGTCCATCACCTCTCAGCACACGCTCGCAGAGAGCCAGACAGTCCTTTCAGTGCAGCGTGTCACCAGGCAGCTGCTGGCTCCACATTTTTTGGGACTTTTTTTTTCAGCTTATCAGAACCCATAGGTAAGTTTTCTCAGGGAGAGCTGAAACAATGTTGCCTTATCAGAATGGTTTATTTCATAGGTGATAGGAACAGAAACATTCCCTCTTCAAACACGGAAGATAAGAGGAAGACAAAAGAGGGCAGAGCTGAAGTCAGCCAGAATACAGGATATACACGCATTCATTAAATCGCTGTGTGTGGTAATGAAATGCAACATGATTTTATTATGTGATAGGTTGCAAAAATAGATTGTGTAAAGGGAAGCACACCAGGTTGGGATGCTTTGGACACCACCTGTGTTATCAAAATTTAAAGCTAACAGCTGCCCTCGTTTCGCACAAACCCGTCAACGGTCAGATAGATTCTTCAATGAAAAGCATCACATCCTGTTTCAGACTGTTTGTGGCAGATGAAAGTAAATCACTCCAAACCTGGAGCATATCCCGCACTACATCTAGAATCTTACAGCAAGCTCATTGTGAAACGTTCCTGCGACTGTCTCTCCAAAACGCTACTATTCTGAATTACCCAAAGGAATTTTAACAACTGGGGAATGCTCACCTAACTGTCTTACCGTATTTGGCAATGCCACGCTCCATTGTAAAAGAGGAATCTTTTATGGGGAGCAATTCATCAGACATCTGGTTTTGATGTTGCATGGGGGTGCAGTCTTCACAAGTGACCTTTCTCAGACCAACACCGGCCTGTGAGACTGCTGCAGGAAGATGTGTACTCTGGAAGTGTGAATATCCAAAGGCCAGGTTATTTACCAGTAAACCACTTGACCCAGAAGCCTCTTTGCGCTTCATGAATCCAATACGAACATGATCTGATGCCATATACTACGCTTGGGTTTCACTTCAGGCAATTTGTGTTGTAAATAGCTTTCAAGTATACACAAATTGCAGATGTCTGTTTGATTTTGTCAAAAAATGTTAAAAAGAGATGCAAAAAGCTGTTTCTTGACGTTACACATCGAATGCAGCCTAATGTAGTGTTGAACTACTAAAGAACAGAAGGAGAAGAGTGGCTGAGTGGCGTGATGGAAGCAAGTTTACATTGTGTTTGGTACTTGAGTGCAGAGAACGAGATCCATCACGGTGTGTTTACCAGCCCTCATGGGCAAAAGCTGGCTCGTGGCCAAGTTTCCACTGTGGCGCTGTGGGCACCCATCGCTACACACAAACACACACAGACACAAATGCCACCGCCATCATATACACAGTCATGCACGTGCACGCACCCCCTGACACAGTCTTTTATTTGCCCCGGTGTGTACACACAGTTGCACGAGTGCCTGTAGAGCACGGGCCTTCTAGCACGAGCAACCGAGGAATCAGCGAGCATCCTTTCTCTGCAAAGAGGAGCCTGTTCGTAACATAACTGGAATTAGTCTGTGCCGGATTTTTCTGCACAATCAGGGCAAAAACTTTATTATCAGTTTAGGTCAGTGACACCGACGGCGGCCAGAATTTTCAAGTCAATATTCCGAATTTCAATCAGATTGCACAAGATACAATTTTATAACAATGTTCTATTGCTAAATAATCTGCGATAAGTAAGAGATTAGTCAAAGGTCTGCCGACAGATTATTTATCAGGAAATGTCTGAAAATCTGAGAAGTGATTTGAAGAATGTGGACGTACAAAAACAAGACAACTCATGTGGGCTTTGGGAAACTTTAATTATTAATGTGTTTTAGAATCTGAATTCTACAATAAATGATTCCATTCAACAAAGTCACCTTTTTATTGTTTGTAAATAATACTGCTGACTCTCCACAGACTGCAACATATTGTGTCTAGAAGGATGTGTTATGAAATGTCACACCAAAACAGATGTCTATTACCAATATATTTACACACACACATGATGTAGATTTGGTAGATTGACTTTCAAGTACACTGAATTTATAGCAAGACAAGTTGTTTTTTTATAGTTTTAGTATTTCTCCGGCCCTGCGACAGACTATAGTGCCAAATCACAACAAAAGTCGCCTCAAGGCGCTTCATAGATACAGAGAAAAACCCAACAATCATATGACCCCCTATGAGCAAGCACTTTGGCGACAGTGGGAAGGAAAAACT
>NW_005187428.1:1615472-1636736 GCF_000239375.1 Pundamilia nyererei | reverse complement strand
CCGATCATTAGAGATAGGTTGATCATATTTAAGATCGAAGAATTAATTAATGGCAGGACTTCTTTGAGCAATTTTGTAGGAATGGGGTCTAAAAGACATGTTGATGGTTTGGAGGAAGTAATTATTGAAGTTAACTCAGAAAGATCAATTGGAGAAAAACTTAATATCAATTTTACTAAGAGTAGCTGTAGATAATATTACATCTGTGGGTCAACAGAGCTCTGACTTTTTGTCAGCCTGGCTACAGTGCTGAAGAGAAACCTGGGGTTGTTCTTATTTTCTTCAATCAGTGACGAATAGTAAGATGTTCTGGCTTTGCGGAGGGCTTTCTTATAAAGCAGCAAACTATTTCTCGAGGCTAAATGATGATCCTCTAAATTTGTGACACGCCATTTCCTCTCCAGCTTACGAGTCATCTGATTTAGGCTACGTGTTTGAGAATTATAACACGGAGTCAGGTACTTCTGATTTGAGACCTTAGTTTTCACAGGAGCTACAGTATCCAGAGTCGTACCCTGCCTCTCGCCCCAAGACAGCTGGGATAGGCTCCAGGATAAGCGGCAGAGGATGGATGGATGGATAGATAGTATTTCTCCAACACATTTAAGCAGGGGGGAAATGTAACTCGCTGTTAAAGTCTTTCTGTAGCTTTCTATCTGTACGCATTCACATCGTATTAAGGCTGTAGGGTTATGTATTAAAATGGACGTGGCCATTTTGAATCACAAAGGTAGATGTCATACTTATGACATGTACGGATGGACTTTAGATAGCAAGGTCCCAATATGAAGCCCTGAAACCTCAAAATGGACCTTGACTTTGAAACCAAATGTGGCAAATGAAGGGGGGATCTGAGTAACAAAGCAAAGGTGTCTTGAGTGACCCCTCATTTTTCCATGTTTTGCACGGAAAATGGGAAATAGGTGCACTGATTTAATGAAACATATGCAAACAATATCTGGTAAAACAGTATGTGAGACAAAAAGTTTGTATCACTCTAACCAGCTTGACAGTCAATATTTGGTAACTGAGCTCTTTAAGCCAACTTTCTTGTCATTTTTTTAAGCAGTCTTCAGGAATAGTTCTAGAGGCTTCTTGAAGGACATTCAAAGTTCTTCTGTGTGCTGTCTTTGTGTTCTCTGTAAAGATGATCCCACACTGCAACAATAATGTTGAGATCCAGGCTCTGGGGACGCCAATCCATAACTGATAGTGTTGCATTGTGTGTTTCTTTCTATCCAGGTATGCTTTTATTGTATTCACAGTGTGTTTGGGATCACTGCCAAGCTGAAAAAGGAAGTTGTTGCTAATCAGATGCTTTCCAGATGGTACTGCACAGTGGATCCAGATCTGATGGTATTTTTCTGCCTTCATAATTACATCAATTTTGACCCACCAACATGACTGGCTTATATGCAACCCCAAACCATAACAGAGCCTCGGCCATGTTTTACACTGTTGTAGCCCAGTACTGACCTCTTCTATACATAATAACGATGTCAAATTTGGATTCATCACTACGTAGGATTTCCTGCCAATAATTTAAAGTCCAGTTTACTTAAGCGTACTTCAGCCTTCTCTCCCTGTTTACCTTCCTTGAGAATATTTCTTTACACTCAACCTTCCACTGAGACCATTTCAGGTGAGTATCCAGTGAACGGTATCCGGTCTTTAAGTCTGACGTCACTAGCCGTGTCTGGGCCTAAACTCCGCTGCAGGTCCATATATTAAACGATCACTATGGCATTACTGAGAGTTGAAAAACTGTCTAAAGTCTTTCATCTTTAATCAAATGATCAGCGTTCTGCTCTACCAGGTGTAACAATTGAGTTTAACATCCAGGCATCCATGAAAACGGAATTTACGACATTTAACAGAGTTAGAAGTTAGCAGGAAGTTAGCTCGCTAGCTTCTATCTAAATACAATATAGCATGTCCTGACTGCGGGGTTTTGGAAACAAATTAAAACCTACAGCTATGTTATCACTTCCAACATAAATGAAGACAGAAAAACTAAACAGCAGTGACGTTTGCAGGGTTACTGAAGTTGGGCTAGCTGGTATATAATGATGTGCTACGTGACCGCTAGCGACACAGCTATGTTAGCATAATATAAACAAGCTAACTTTTTTTCCACTCGATAAAAGTTAACGTGAGTGTTCTCGGTAGTCAGGAACAAATGTAATCGCATGGCAGGATGCTGTAAAAGGACCAAACTTCAGCCAGGGAACAACTGAGATAATCCATCCACAATACGAGGTTAGTCATTCATATACTGCTGCATGGGCTGGGCTGTAGTTACATCCTAAAGTTTTAAAAACTGAGCTTAAATAAATGATTAGCGGTAATAAAAACCGAGGGAGGTCAACAGTGATCACTGACTGTTTTAGGAGCTTTTTGAGATTAAATATAAGAAAATACATAACATTAAACATGTTAACAACACAAAAGCCATATTAAACGCAGACTACTTTAGGCCCGGAAGTAGGATTCGTCATGTCATCACTTAACGACCAGATATGGATCAGCTGAAGGGTCAGACGCATCTCTCAGGTCAGGTCTTGGGTGAAGTACTTGCTGGATTCTTTTTGTTTCTTGAGAACATGTTTTTCAGACTTTGCCAATCTGCTCTAGGTGGACTTTTAGGACTGCTACTTGTTCATTTGTCCTCCACTTGTCCCATTTACTCAAATTTCTTTAAGGAAATGCTGAACTATGTGCCAAGATAAGCCAAGTTAGCACTTTTGGAATCATCTCTATCACATAAAAAACTATTTTGTGCGTGTCAAAATGTGCTCTTTTGACATATTTCATGGATTCATGTAAAGAAATGGGAACAAATTATGGGTTTTTATAATAACAAAGAGTCTAAAACTAAAATTTAAATCAGTTCGTTCCTCGGTTATCTGTTTTGTGTGGACACAACACTAGTTCATCGAGGTAGAATTACATGTTTTTTGAAGTATTATGTGGCTTAACAAACAAACAACAATTCTTCTGAAAATGGCCGTGTAAAGTGATTATGAGTACACACTGAAAATACCTGTAAAACAAGCCAATGTCCAAAAAGAACTTTGCTCAAGAGTACTTTTTAAAAATGGCTCATCTGAAGCAAAATACAAAGAAACGAGGGATAAAACCAGAAGTCTCATCACCAGTGAGCCAGCAGGCCAGAAAAAATTCAATTCAACATGTTTTTTGCCACCCATCCACCTTCGCACATGGTAAATCTGCACGAGCCTTAAAAGTTTGCCCACTATTACTCACAAATGACTCCTACACAATCAAATCAGTTTAATTGGATATCTGTAATTATTGTCATCAGTTTAGTAGTGGATCAAACCAAATATGACAAGAACCGCCCCTTCGGTTCCTCAATTATGCCACTGAGTTTGTCCCTTCCTGCCAAATTTGAAGTAATTCATTTTTAACTAATACTTTCATGACTCTTCAAAAGTAAAATTGAAGCAGTACATATTCTTATAGTGTGCTATTGCTAGTTCATTCTTTGACATGATCAGGTGTAATAGTCATATGTGTCTCTATCATGCATAAAAAGTCAGAACATGCACGCGCTGATAAGACTCACTGTTTGGAGTGTGACTGCAAAGAATATCCAAAGTGAATTAGAAGACAGGTACTCGGTTGTGTGGGTGGGACTACTGCGTCCTCGGAGAGAACGCTGAAACACTGCCTCAGATGAATAATGCAATTCTACGGTTTGAGTGGGATAGGAGCCACGCATTTTAATGCATATATACTAAGGAGCCTCAGAAAAGTTGCATGTATGAGTTTTGAATATTTCAGATCAAAGTTTTCAAAGTTCTTTTTGCAACTGTAGCTCGCTTAAACCATGTGGCACTTTGCTGGCACAGGATGTAGCCTGTCTTCGAAACTAGATATCAGTTTGTGCCTGGGATTTATGCTAACCCAGGGAAACTGTATGAACTTGTATTATATATCTCTGTCTCTCTTGTTCTGCAAAGAGCAAACCTACTTCCTAAGCCTGTTCAAATAATGCAAAATACAACTGTAGATCATAGGCTGACACACCAGGCAGCCCAATGTAATTGGTCTGTGTTTGTTCAAGACATGCCAGGAAAAACACAGGCCATCCACCTTGTGTGAGAGTTGTCCAGCATACAAAAGTCAGCTTTCATATGGGCATCTGGGCCGTGCAAGAAAAGCCAAAAGAGCTGACTGCTCACTTTTATTTTTTTAACGTCAGTTTACATGTTTTCCTAAACACGAGGAATGCTACTTGGAGCTGAGGCCCAGAAACAGATCCATAGCCTCGATTCACTTGTCAGGGAAACATGGGGTCATGGATAAAGTGCTTCACGGCAACTTTCCTGTCAGGAAAAAAAGCATGGTGGCAACAGGCAGCCTTTTCCAAAAGCATAATCACAAATAACAATCAAATAAATTCTTTTTAACTGCAGCACACGCCTGTCATGGGAACACCACGGTCAGGAGAAACTGTGCAGTTCCAGTTTTGTTGACTTTCAGCTGAAGGATCACAAGGACTTTTATAGGATTATAAAATCCCAGGATACTTCTGCAGATGAAACTCGTTCCAAGGCAACTGGATGGAGTCAAAAAGCATGACTGTCAAGCTCAAAAAATATATTTTGGACAATTTGAAAACTCAGGTTTTTCTTTTTTCAAACTAACAGTGTTTGCATATCGGGACCCAAATGCAACCTTTTTTTCGGGAGCGCATTTCTTAGATTCATTAGTTATAAATGGTAGCTCAACTTAAAGAATCAAAGCTGCTTCTGATTAGTGAAAGTAAGGCCAAATATAGCTCTGTTACAAATTGGTATGAAGCTACTTGTCTGATTAGTAATTTCGAGACTATACTGACCCCTTGTTCCCTTATTATGATGCTTATTATGTAAATGTTAGCAAAATTATATGTAGTTTTTTTTAAACTGGAAAATTGTATCAACACAGAAAGCTAGCACAGGAGAACGCAAGGACTGAAATTGTCATATATACAGTGAAAGTGTGAAAGTTTTCACACAATTCTCTGCAGTCTATGAAAGCACTCAATGTCCACAGCATTTCAGTCAGGTTGACATTTGAACTTTGACTGGGCCATTGCAACACCTTGATTCTTTTCTTTTACAGTCTTGCTGCTGTGCTTGGGATAATTTAAGCACATAAATAAATACATAAATGACCAAATTTCACGCCAACTTGACTCTAGAATAGTTTGGAAAGCAGAGGAGTTCAAGGATGACTCGATGCCTGCAAGGTGCCCAGGTCCTGTGGCTGTAAAATAAGCCTAAATCATCATCCTTTCACCACCGTGCTTGACAGTTGGTATGAGGTGTTTGTGCTGAAATGCTGTGCTTGGTTTTTGCAAACTGCGGTGCTGTGCATTAGTAAGGCATCTCAACTTCTACTTCATCTGTCCAAAAGACATTGTGCCAGAAACCTTGTGGTTTGTTCAGATGCAACTTTGTAAACCTTAGCTTAACTGCCATGTTTTAGAGAGAAAACGTTTTCTCCTTTCCAGCCAAATTATCCGATTTGCTAGGATGTCCACTTGTGGCATTGTGTTAACAGACACGTGGAAATTTCCAGGCCAGCAAACAATGAACACTTCTGCTTTTTTAATCAGTTAGAATCAGTTAAGTCATTCGTTAGCAGCACCTGGCTGCTACCGCTGCCTCTTGATTACAAACAGTAAGGGTGCACTTAGTTTTTCAGAGCACGTTCACAGAGTCCAGTGAAAATTTTCTTTTTCACATGACTGTAACTTATGTTTAAATCTGGGAACAAGTGAGCAGTGGTATTTGGTATGCTGCAGCACCAGATGTATAACCTAAGTGTAGGTCAAAATTCATATCAGGAGAGAAGGTCAGATTCCTTGCTGTAATATTTTAGTAACATTGTCTAGGCTGGCTGGACACTTTATTCTCCTAGGGCATAAATATGCTATTGGAGAATGTGTCTAGCTGCGTAAGGAGGACTTCATACACAGTGGAATCTGAAGTGGTCTTTCAAATGCCAGACACAAACAATCATCAAGGACGAAAACCTACGGAACAATTTAGGGCACCACTAAGAATCATCAAACAGCTGTGGGCTTTCAGTGAAGCATGCAAGTCAACTTTCCTCGCCTCAGGCCAAATCCTCTGAATTTAAGCAGACCTTCATAAAAAGTTTTTTTTTTGTTTTGTTTTCTTTCTGAATCACTTGTCTAGCAGTTTACTGTAAAACACGATTTTGTCCTGCGATAAAGAGGATAGAATGAGATTTTAGGTTGCTGTTGGCCGACTTACAAACAGTCCTCAAAAAAGCAGCCAAAAACAGCAGACAGGCAAACTGGCTTCTAAACAGAAGGAGAGGCTGTGAGAAGTCGGGGAGCCAGAACTTCCCGTCCCCAAGAAAGGGAAGAAGCAGCAGAAGAAACGGCAGACTGATCCCATCTCTGTCCAATCAGCTTTGCCTCTCACATAGCCACTCTTCATCTCAGGATTGTCACAACCCCTCTCCCTTTCTGGTTCTTTGTAACTTTTATTTGGGACAGAAGCTTTTAAGCTGCCTCGTATCCCCCGCTGTTTGTACAATTCATCCCGGTTGCCATCACAGAGCATGGCGCCGGCACACATTATGCTGTTCTTGGACCAGAGAAGAGGAGGAAGTAATCCGTAAAGTGTGTGGTCTCCCTAGAGGAAGGAGGCAGATTTAGGCCTCCATTTACAAACTCTCGCGCTGCACTTTTGTTCTGTCATTTATCTAACATTTTATAGGAAACACCTACATCGTTGATACCCTAAACAGAGACTTTTAAGGCAACAGGGGTTTTTTTTAGCTCTTAAAATTAGAATACAAAGTATTCACCACTGTTCTCATAAGCGGAGAAAGATGGACTTAAAATCCCCCCCATTAAGATCAGCGTGAGGACTTTCGTGTAGACGGACAAGAGACTTTAAAAAGCCCTACTTAGTCTAGCCCGTGGCCGTTTGACGTCATTTAATGGAGGAGAGACTGTCTAAAGTAAACTGACAAAGAGGAGAAATCGCGCTAACAGCTTACAGTTGTCATTTGGTTGAGCCTGAACACTGTAAACAGGGAAAAATCTTACATGATCCTTGCCACTCACAAGCATCTGTTGAGTACAATGTGTGCCTTAATCAGTGTTGGGCAAGTTACTTTGAAAGGGTAATTAATTATAGTTACTAGTTACTTCTTCAAAATAGTAACTGAGTTACAAGATTCTAAAAGTAATTAATTACTTGAAAAGTTACATTACTTTAAAAAAAATGTTTAACCCCCTGGGCTCCAGGGTATAATTGGCTATTTTTAACCACTTTTGATTTTACCTTTACATTTAACCTTTAAAAACGATTTACTTTGCCTTGTTTGGTATCATTCTTTTCAGCACAACCTCACGTTTCTGAATTTACAGTTATGTTTTCATTTTGACATACTGTATTAACACAATTGATGTATAATCAGATAAAAAACATAAAATCCGAGTGGAAAAAGTGTATTTTTTTAATAATCACAAACATGTTTATTGAGTCATATTTCATAACTTTAAATGCAAATATAAATTGTCAACTTTAAAATCATATGCACAAGTTTTGCAAACAACAAAGTTATTTGCAGCTGTTTACCTTTTACCCTCTTTTTTATAACCATTTCAAACTATTTATATAACACTCAGCTTCTCTGCATTCAATATGTACGTACTTGCTCTCTCTCTTTTTCTGCTCTCTCTCTCTCTCTCTGTCGCCATCACTCCTAAAACCTCCCCCTCTTCCTAAACAACCAAATGTCATGTTGTCATATCATTTTTTTGATTGGTCACATAGTACATTTTTCCACCAACACGAAAGGGCGTCTTTTGTTTTGTTTTTTAATTTTTTGCTCATAAGCAGAAAGTGCTTGCTAGCGCTGTCCTTAGATGTTAGATGATACGAAACTATTGAGGAAAAAACGAACGCTGCATATATATTGTTTATCATCTACATCATGGTTGTACGTGGCCTATCAACACAATTTAAAAACTGGTATATATCACCTTGTTGCTTTGTCATCTTGAAGTGGACATGTGATTGGCTTACCACGACTACTTTAATCTTCCTCAGTCAAACAGCAGAACTCATGCGATTGTTTTGCCCCCTTTGCTCCAGGTGTTGTGCCAAAAAGTGATCGTGATTACCGTCCGCGGGAGCGCGCGCAGCTGCTTAAAGCTGTAGCGCCCAGATTACTTACGTAGACAGCTACTTCCGTGCAACTGATATAAATTGCGGTAAGCTGAACACAGCTTCAACTGTCTGTTTCTTGAAAAAAAGTAATGCGACCGCACCGCATTTTCTTGTTAGTAACGGTAATGGCGTTGTAGCGATAGGAAGAGTAATTAGTTAGATTACTCGTTACTGAAAAAAGTAACGCTGTTAGTTGTTAGTTATTCCCATCACTGGCCGTAAGTTAGGCTTTACCAAAGTGGAAAGGACAATATTTTCTTAACCTCATGAAACAAGAGTTATATTCATCTTACGATATATTATCTTCGAAAGAGATCAAAAGCAGAAACATCTATCGGTGGCATAAAACATTATGTTTGACAGAAGGAGTTTAAATGAAGAAGCAGTGTTGGAATTCCAGATGTGCTGAAAAAAACCCATTGTGAATACCTCTACCCCTTTGTACAAGTGTTTTATGTTCCTTTAAAGAGAAAAAAAAAATAATGCACTTGTGCAATATTCATATCTAAGCGTTGTCAAACCCAGAATAGGACAAAGGGATACTTTCAAGAAGCCAAAATACCAAAACCGGTGCTGGTGACAATGCAAAAACTACACTTGTTTTCTTTATATTAACATAAAGGCACTACTCCAGATGTTCGCTGACTCAATATGTTTACTCGATTGCCATGGAAATGGACACAAATAATGTCATAATTTAGTAGCAGCTCAGCTAAAGCTTTTGCTTGGACTAATCTAGAAATGTAGTGCTTTGTTGGTAATAGGAACTGTTTTGACTGACATTATTTAACAAATGACTTAGAGTTGCCACGGATTAAGGACATAAATTTCAATTCAGCGTGAAAGATTAGACTTAAACGGCATGTTTTAAAGCATAAATTTAAATGTTATCATTCCCAGTGCTAATATATGGCTTCACTTGTTTCTGTTTTTTTCAGTCTCCTCTTTTCTTTACAGAAAGCGTGTGTGCCCCTAGATACAATGAACATTACCCCGTGTCAGGAGTGTTTATAACACTGTGATGCACAGACTGCACCAACAGATCTGTGTTACCCTTTAAAGGAAAAGTGAGCGGTCAGGGTATTGTTAGGCTGGTAATAGTGCCAAATGTGATAATACAGATTTTCTACGCAGGGTCGAGGTAAATATAAAGTTAAAGGTTTGTGAATAGTAATAATTATAAAAAAGGAATAACAAAAATTGAAAGCCAAATTTTTCCATAGATACAGCAAGTACACTCTTTAGTGTGCTTTGGATATCCAGTGCAATATAAATGAGTTTTATACAGTACCAGCATCTAAAGCAGGGGCATCAAGGCCAGAAAAGTAAACACCAAAATGTAGTTGAAAGGCATAAATCCTGTTGCAGTTTCACTAGATTCTCCATCCTAAAGCATTGTCTTACAAGTCATTAGAAATGGATCATGTGTCATCACGACACGATCTGAGCCAGATGTGTCAGTCGTCACCTCTGCAGCCTTCTTATTGACAAAGATATTACCCACAGCCTGCCATACCACACCAAAGGGAGGTGGTTAAGCCAAGGAGCCGTACTGATGTGTTTCTTTGAGTGATGACACAAGCGTTTCTTCCTAATGACAGCAAACCGACTGACTGTGGAAAACCTGAGAGATACCATCGAAATTGCACTTTTCTGTTTTGTAATGAATGGTTTGTTTAATGTGAACGGATTCAGAATGTACTTTTTTACACTAAAAGAAACGGGAAAAATGGAGTGTGCTTAGTTTTATGGGCTGTTATGCAACGGTGTAAGTTGTCCAGCTGTATGTGGCCTGGGAATTAAAATCAGTTTGACGCTCCAGATGGGAACGCACAATGAAATGCAAATAAGGAAACCAATTTTTGAAACACTTTGTTTATTTCAATTCGTGCCACTAGAAATTCAATTTTATTACTTTAATGTTGTTTCTATTCTTTTTATTTTCTATTCTTTTGTTTAATTTGGGCATTTGTATAGTTATGTATTTCCTGAGCTCGGTAATGATTAATAGTCTCGACACTCGATTAAATATTATGTTTTCTTTTCAAAATATGAAGCAACCCTGTCATTAAGTATTTTGCTTTAATCATTGAGTGCTTTGTCTCAGGAAATTGACATCTGGGTTTTCTGTTGTGTCTTCTGTAATTTTGGTTGCTTTTTATTTATTTATTTTTTTCAGTACATTTACAGTCAAATTCACTTAAATAGAGGAATTCCGATCAAGAAATTTATGTTGGCAAAACATGTGTCATAACTGACTTACGAGTCCCATCACACAACAATCTTCTCGCTGCTCATTTTTGTCCGCTCTTTCAGACACTTGTAATGAGAACTGCTGAATACAGACGTGAGCCAAATCTTTCTGACTATACGGTGCTGACACATTTCTCTGGGTGTACATTATGCACAACTTATTCATGGCTCACTGTGAGCATTCAATAATTAAAAGACTAAAATGGCATATGTTTAAAATTTAAACACCCCCCTTTTTGCTGGACTTGAGCACTGCACTGTTCTCGTCGTCCCACCAGTTTGATGTTCACAGGGCATAAGCCATGTAGAGACTTAAAAAGGATTGGTTTTAAATTTCTGGTGCACAGAGCAACCAAACTCTGGTGAAAACGGAGTAAAGAAAAGAAAAATGTATAATCTAGGACTGTATAATCTAGGACTGTATAATCTAGGACGTGTTTCTGTTTAGTCAATATTTGACTGTAATGATTTTAACACTTGTCTCTGTTGGAAGTATATTAGTGGTGCGATTATTTTTATCTGACTTTGTATGATATGTTAGATTTTAAAATATTTAATACTTTCGCGAATTTAATAATTTATCTGAGCCATCGTCTGTAATCAAATCAAACAAAAACAGTCTGGTTGTGCAGCAAAAAAAATGAAATAACGAGCTGAAAACTTCCCTAGAAAAACTGAATAATAAATCGACAGGAGAGGGAATGGCAGCTGCTGAAGTGTGTCCATTCCCCGTGGTATCAGATTAAGGGTTTAATGACTTCCAAAGACCCAGGTTGCTTCCTGTCTGCACTTCCTGGTGCTTGGACCAGTGTGTGCTGGCTTTGACTTTCCCTGCGTCACTCTACTCTGCTTCCCAAAGGAGAAAACCTCCACATAGTCCAAATGGTAAGAGCAAAAAGAGTCTCAGATAGACCAAACCATAAGGCACTGGCTCTGATATAATCTGCACTGGGCATGAAAAGCCAGCAGAGCTTGTTATTAGTCTAGTGCACGGGGAAAGTGCTCCTTCCTCTACATGTGCACTCTGACGTTGGCCTCAGAGGCCAGATAAGCCTGCCGACTAACTAACCACTCAGGAATCCAAAGATAACGTCTGTTAAGGGAACTTATGCCTGTAGATGGATGCATGAGCATATAACCATAGCTGAGTGTGCGTGACAAGCCCAGCCTGCAGCTACATTTGCATGCGTATGAGAGCTTTTTATATTTGTTTGTATGTACAGCTGAGGGCACACACACACATCATGTTTGGATTTAACAGCAGGCACACCATCTGGGAAGAACGGAGTGTTTTCAAGTTTCCTTAGCTTGATATTTGGCTGATCCAAGATGACTGGAAGAGAAGCTGGATGGCGTTTCCGTTGAAGAAAAAGGTTGAAACACCTACTGTGTAGCGTGCTATGCAGGAGGCTATGACATCATGTGGTTTTATCTACCCAGGGTAGCATGCTCCTTTAAAATTATACTGTCAGTGGTGCAGTATTCAGTAAAACGTATGACCACTAGCTGTTTCCATCAAATAGAGACAAATTATACTGCATTCAAGAAAATCACATCTTTTTTTTTTATTGTTCCATTCATAAAAACCACATTAGCAACCCATTTTATGAATTACAGCTTCTAACTGACAGAACAATATGAAAAATGTAGTGCACGGTAGGAGTGGCTAATAAATAATTGAATGGCCACCGGAGGTTAGCTTCAGAGCAAGACAGACCCCAACTTCAGCAATGAAGGAGGTGGGGGTTGCAGTCTGAGCCCTCCACCCAACATGATGACAACCAAGGCGCTAATACTGAGTCCAGTGGGTGAAGTCATAGTGTCTGGACCTACGTTCATTTTTTCTATACTTTTAATACTTAAAATGAAATACTTTAAATCAGAAATAAACATGTTAACAAAAAGTGTTTACCATTTATGATAGCAACTTGTAGAAACATACTGTTTAAATTATATTAAGCGTATGGGAATTTTAAGTGACAAGTGGATGTTGTTTTGTCTTGTTCAGTAATCCTAAAAGACACTCTGGGTTGGTGGCTGTTCAAGTTTTTAAGTACATTTGAGTCTGACCATGGTAGCACAGAGCATTGAGTTGATTGGGTGATTAAATACAGGAGTCAAAGTGGGTGTGAATCATTCAGAATAGCATTCTTGCATTTTCACTTAATGTGTAATTTACTCTAGGGAATTAAATACAAAATGCCCCTGCTATGGTGGCCCTGAGAGGCCAAACAGACTGCAACTTAAGAAAACACCAGCAATAATAAAAATGCTGCAAAAGCACACAAAACACAACGGAAATAGGAAAAACGAAAAAACAGATTTCCAAACGCACAAGGGAAGTGTTTCTGGGGAGACAATAATCCGACGGACCAATTGCACAGGGAGACACTTAAAAGATGTGGAGGATCTATTAGTTTTGTGAGGAAAGAAAAGACGAGAGGTAAGTGTGTTAGCCTAACCATTAGCCTAAAAATCCGTCATCAGTATTATATAAATCATGAGATTAAAATACACTTACCTAGCATGTTTTGGTTCCTGCAACTGGTCCGTCGGATTATTGTCTCCCCAGAAACACTTCCCTTGTGCTTTAGGAACTCTGTTTTTCCTATTTCTGTTTTCGTTTTTTCTATTTCTATTTCTGTTTTCGTTTTTCCTATTTCCGTTGTGTTTTGTGTGCTTTTGCTGGTGTTTTCTTAAGTTGCGATCCGTTTGGCCTCTCGGGGCCACCGTAAAATGCTTTTAAATAAGTTTATTTTTCATGTGCTGCAGAATGGCAATGATGCCAAGGACGCAATTGAGTCACGATATGGCACGCATCCCTTTTTTCCTTCTCAACCCGATTATGTTAATCTATGTACATGTCAATAAAGTTGCGGTTGTAGTACGTCTGCCTCTAGCTGGCTGCACTGAAAATAAGCAAACCTAAATGGAATATTTTTTTTTTCATTCACTTTTCAGTCCTCGGTATTTATGTACTTGGTGACAATTATCACCAAATACAAAAACTGTTTATGTGCAGCTCGACACAAACACAGTTTGTTTGCCAGCTAATGGTGCAAGGGCTGTATTTTCCAGGGAAAATATGTTACTGTGAATTTCACACTCAGTGATTGTGAAAAATATAAGAAAGAGTGGACAGTAAAGGTAAGTACAGGTCAATAAGGGGCATTTGACAATGTGGCATGAAAACTGATTTGAAATAATCATAAATATACATAAACAAACAAATTATGTTTTTACATGTTACTCAGTAAAACATGATGTATTTATTAACCAGGTAATAAACATATGGTCCACGCACATGTAAACTCACTTACCATGATGCCATGTGTATTGCATTAATGCAGCTGTATCTCAAGACCTGGCAACATATGAGGCAGGATGTACCCATGCTTTCATGTTTTTTTGTGACAAATTTCTGACCCTACCATCTGAATCTATGTTGCTATAATCTGTGTGCTTCGAGGCTGGATGCGTTGGTGTTTAGAGATGCTCTTCTGCATACCATGGTTTTAACAAGTGGTTTTTTTGAGTTACCTTCCCTATCAGCTTGAAGCAGTCTGGCCATTCTCCTCTGGGAGTAACAAGACATTTTCACCCAGAGAACTGCTGCTCACTGGATATTTTCTCTGTTTCAGACCATTCTGTATAAACCCTAGAGATGATTGTGCAGGAAAATCCCAGTAGATCAGCAGTTTCTGAAATACTTAGATCAGCCCATCTAGCACCAACAACCTTGCCACGTTCAAAGTCACTTAAATCACCTCTCTTCCTATTCTCAGTTTGTACTTCAGCAAGCCATTTGACTACATGTCGATATGCATTGAGTTACTTCTTATGTATTAGTACACTCTGGCTCTCTTCCACAACATTTCTTTTGTCCTGTCTTCCTCTCCTCACCCAAACCGGCCGCGGAGGATAGCCACCCCCTCCCTGAGCCTGGTTCTGCTGCAGGTTTCTTCCTTGTGCTTGCTGGTTTTCTCTGTTTTCTTTGTATTCTTGCAGGGTCTACCTTATCATATAAAGCACCTTGAGGTTACTGCTATTGTGATTTGGCGCTGATTGAGTTCCTGCCATATGACTCGCTAATTTGCGTTAAAAAGCAGTTGAACAGATGTACCTAACAAAGTGGCTATATGGATTCCTGAGTGGTAAGACAACCTTGTTTGTAAACCACACAGCTGCACCTCAACTCTAATTTATTGTAGGGTTATTATTAAAGTGACCATGTGAAAACATAGGCATTTTCAATTTAAAGGTCACACAAGTCACAGCTAAGAGAGCTCTGTCAGGATTACTAAGGCTTAATTAAGATTAATTGAAGCATTTATTCCTCCACACTTAGTGTATAAATCAAGTGTGACAGCACAGTATTGGTTCTAGCTCCAAGGCTAGTGAGTAGTATAGCAAGTTGACATCGACGCACAAGGCCTCTCAAGGCAGGTGGTTTTAGGCTAGAGGGATTTTGACAGGCTCCATTAGCTAACACTTGACTCTGACACTGAGGAGCGAATGCAGACTAGAGCTCAGAGACCCCCCTGGGTCCTGTTTACCTTCTAGACCACACTAGACGATAGTCTGTCTGACAAAAAGGAATGTGAGAGATACAGCCATACTAACAGTGCAGGACACCCACAGCGTAATCTGCTTGTAAAACAATGGAAAGGAAAATCGGGGTATTTATTAGATAAACGAGAATTAAGACTTGACTGTGTTTGCCTAACCATCTGAGGGCCTTTAATTTATCTGCTTATATTACTTAGGTCTTCGCTGATATCTTCATGTAGTTTTAAATTGTGTGCTGTTGCCAGTGATGTATTTACAGGAGCACAAACCGGATCCTTGACCCTCGAGTGTGGGGTGGGTAGCTTTGACCGCTGCCCTGCACCGTGCCACCCGACTAATGTTTCTTCTGGCTGCTCTGTTGTGTTCAGGGCAGAATCTACGAGGGAAACTTTCCAGCTGGCCCCTCTATCTGAGCAGTAATCAAGAAAGGAATCTGTTTGGTTAGCAATGTACAATTACATGGTTTTTAGAGCATTTTGTAAGAGACTGGATTTATGGCTGGGAAAAGGCCTGACATCGAAAGGGAGAAGATAAATTCAAGGGATGAAAGGAATGGGTCACTTTCCAAAGAGCATCTTACAACTGATATCCCTGTTGCAAGTGGATTAGGATTTCAAAAAGATAACAGTCAAAAACTCGGCTAAATCCCATCAGAGGTTTGCCTAGCTGCGTATGTAGCACTGTAATAATGTTGATGCTGACCTTTGACCCACTGAGATATACTATTATGTTCATTTTGAAATTCAAAGTTACGGTTCTCACAAGACTTGAAGGTTTAGTCCAAGATGCAAAAGAGTGGTTCCATATTTTAAAACAAATATATACTATAAAATTATAAAATAAGATACGCCTAATGCGTAGTTACTGAGTTGCACCCTGCACCAACAGCAGTAAATGAAAGCAAGGAGGCCAGCACAGAGAAGCACGACCGTAGGATTGAAACAAACATTCACTATCTATTAATCTGCCAGCATGATTCACCACTAACAGATGAGGAAAAGTCTAATGCACAAAACATGTGAAGAACTGTCAATCACAGAAGCCACGATGAGGGATGAGGTCACTAAATTCCTTGTTTTTTTTCTGACCAATACACCAAACCTCCAAAGATATTCAGTTTGGAATGATACAAAGATGCAACAAACGCAATCAGTCTTGTGAACGCAGGAATTTGAGTTCGGTTTTTACAACAGGCTTTGAAAGAGAGGGAGAGAGAGAGAAACTATGGGTTTAATTTGGTAAAGCTGTCGTTAAAACTGACTTTGTGTGGAAAACTTCCAACCCTCAGTGGCTGGGAATGGAAAACTGACAGTACAATATAACTGTTCTGTGAAAGTTGGCAGAGGATGTCAACAACTTTATCAGGCCAGTTATCTCAAGAGGGAGTTTGTCTGCCGAGAGAAATCCCCATTCCCTGTCCCGATGCTAAAGGGTGAGCTAACGTAACTACCGGGAAAAAGTTCAAAAGTTCACGTTTCTCTGGAGCAGAGGGTTAATTATAGTTATTGGTTGGTGAGCTTTGGGATACGCTCAGCTTGTAGGACAGATTGAGCTCCCAACCTTCTGACCTAATGTTAAACCCCGGAGAGAACTGTGTTAACGATCTCCTCAGTATTCCAAGGAAAACACAGCACAAGCTGTCATTTCCACCAGGAGAAATTAATTGGCCCTAAAGTCAAGCTTGATGCACTAAGCTGTTACAATATTAGCAGGAGAAGATTATTGTAATAACACACATTATTATTTAGTGTTACAATTAAAACAGAAACTGTGAGTTGAAGGGGTGTGAGTCAGCCTGCAGTTTGCTATATTACAGTGTATGAGAACTCGATAGGCATCAAACTATTAATAAGGCTCAGGTTGCAAGAAATCCAGCGGGTTTAATTGATTAAGGAAACGAGGAGGCTCGGGGCTATATTTTAAATGGATCTATTATGCTCATTTCCAGGTTCATATTTTCATGCTTGGACTCCAGTAGCAGCTTTTTTTCTTCCACAGTTAAAAAAAAAATCTTTTTATCTTTATACTGGGCTTTGGTGCTGACGGTGCAGACCATTAGTTAATCCACTGCTTTAATCATCAGTTTGAACTCCCTTTTAAGGCAACTTTCTCTCGATTGGCTGTATCTGATAAACAGGAAAATTTGAATCACAAGTGGGTGGGGCTCCTGCTTTCATGGCCAGAGCTGTATGCCTGAAATGACCACATTAGGCATATCCATAGCACTGACTTCATACATAGCCAAGATTAGAAAAACAGTCTAAAACAGTGTTTTGAAGCAGACTTGAGCTTAGCTTTTGGCTCAGAATTCACCAGAAATGTCTTGTGTATAGGTAGGTAGGTGTGTGTGTAAGCAGGTGTGTAGGTAGGTAGATGTGTAGGAAGGTGTGTAGGTAGGTAGGTTGGTAGATAGGTGTGTGGGAAGGTAGGTAGAGATTTGTAAATGACATCACAATCAAAACTCTAACTGTGAAATTTTGGTGCCTCAAACTCTGAGATGATTAACCCTAAAACAACTGCTTTCAAAAACTTAAATAACTGTAGTTTACAAGAAAGTCATTTACAAGGTTTACAAGAAAATGAGAGCACACATCGTCTGAACAACAGAACAAAGGAAAGATTGAAACCTAAGTGAATAAACATAGCCTACATGTAAGAACGAGAGAAAACGCAGTGTAAATGATTATGTTTTGCATTTACGCCCAGTAAAAGAAAAAACAGGTACATGAAAAAAGAGAAATTTCTGTATATGAGGCACAATAAGTGGCCAAAGCAGTGTTCTATTCATAAGTAATTTATGATATAATGTACTTGTAGATACAGACACGTGAAAATCAAATCAAATTAATTTAGTAATCCATGTATGTAAAGGTTTTCTCCTTTTAATGTTATTTCTTAATGCCCCAAACCAGTGGCATTTACTGACCAGCCGCAGTAAGGATCGCTAAGGCCTGCGTGTTAACTCCAAACATGTTCACTTTATTTTCACAAGGTGAGAGACAAATGTGCTTTTGTAAAGCTACACCATTCTTTAACAGTCTACTTTATCACAGTGTTTTTTCCTGCTCCTGATAACAAGGCTGAGACATATGAAACAAACTGGGTTTTTTTCCAGTGAGAACCTTGGATTGAATTGGCAGTCTTGGCAGTGACTTGGCCTTGAGAAGATAGCCCAGTGCATTTGCTACAACAATGACAAGTAAACATGAAAGCTTCAGATGAATGACGGTTAGTAGCAATCTCCTTGATCATTATGAAATGTTATTTTTTATATAGAGCTGTTAATTTATTTCACTTTTTTAGATGAGTCAAAGGAAAATGCTTCAGACACACACACACAGATACCCAAAGATAGTCAGCGATGCCAGGAAATGTGAATCTGGGTTTATTTGAAAGTTCATCACAAAGTCAAGTGGAAACATTTGCTGAGTGAAAAATAAGCTTTTTCTAGCTGGCAAAATAATATTTACACAGATGCTGCACAAAAGACACACTGGACATAACCTGAACAATACAGGATACTGGCAAATACAAGTTTTAAGTATTATTTTTGAGTAATCAGAATATTTTTCACAAATATTTTTAACCCTTTCTGCATGTGAAGTTTTGTCATTCCTATAAAGAAAAAAAAACATAAAATCATTAAGTTTTGAATCATTTCATCTCTACATAAAACATGTTAGTTATCATACTGTATAAATGTTATAAGCTACAGATTTGCTTATTAAATTTAAGTAAACCTGTTACATTTTAATGAGCATTTCATTTGTTTTGGAAACTTTATTGTGATCATTAGGTTGAGTCTCTGTAGATAATGAATACAGCACATGCCTAAAGTGTTCTCTTAAGTATCATGGGGTAGGAATAATGCAGTATCAATCAGACAGTTACAACAAACCATCAACAACACCACACCACACAAAAAACAGCCTCTGCCACATCATATAAATGAAGTTATTTTTATTTTAGATAGATAGAAATAAACTTTATTATAAGAGTACTGTAGTATTTGTACTATGTGCAAAAGGTGGTACATACAGTAAAAGACAAGTCAGAGATTTTTAGTATTAGTTTGTTTGTTGATGACATGACCTTACTCAACAAAGTTTCACTGAGCTGGCAGACATGATAGATCCTGTTGGTCTCTTTGTTTTTCCACCAACCCTATTTGGCTGTTCTGACCTGTCATTTATAATGGCCCTGGTCCATATTTAATTCACACAGGGCCTAACAGAGTCAGACTCCATACAGGAAGCTGACTATACAGGCAACAGCCATTCTAGTTTCCTGCCTAAGACATTTTATCAACACGGAACTCCGAGCCAAGATTGATTGTTTCCCAGAAAGCTGTACATCAAACGTGAGTGACACGCCAAGCCCTGTTGTTGCACCCCCGCTAACCTCAAACCTTCAGATCAGTGTACTAGCAACCTAGTAACTTCTACCAGGCATTCTCCAAAGTGCTCAGCAATTATAACCTGAGTGTAAATCCATGCTACAGATCCAATTGACACACTGTAAACTCTAATCAGTTCTTTCAAAGGCGCTATCTTTGCAGTGTTACTGTGGTGGCACTAGCTGGGCTCCTTCCAAGTTGCATCACAGAAGCCCTCACAGAGATGCCGTCTCTGCAGCCTAATTAGCTGCTCCAGTAGCTGCTGTCAACACCACCATCGTGGGCTTCAAAGCACGGGCTCAAGCTTGTGATCTGTCTAAATATTTCTTTCATGAAACTCTCTTTATATCAGGGCTTCTATCACAAAAAAAGGCCAGAGACAGAAAAAAATGGAGGAAGAGCGAGACAGAGTCAGGTGGTGAGACTGACTGAATGGAAGTATGCATGTCCCGCTCAAAATATTTGAAGTTCTCCATGTCATTAGCAGATCCAGAGGGACTTCTGCCATGCATGAAAATGTCTTTTCATCTATCCTCACTTACACTCGCTGATGTTGCACAGAATTGCTCGAACGGTGACTGCGGCTAGCACATCGCACATAACTGCTGATATTTACACCCCAAATCCAGACAAATATTTGATAAAAAAGGAATTCTGTCAAATATGTTTCAATCTCGACGCTTGTGCAGAATCTTGCCAAGACTATATATCACTGAACTGCATGCACCACAAAGAAAAAAGGCTTACCTAAAGAGGGAGTACTGTGGTCTAACAAACATACTGAATGAGCAATCCCTCATAACAATCCGCATTCTGCAGGGGGAGAATTAGCCTACATTGCTCAAGCTGAGGGTGGAAAGATGGTTGAGAATGAGTGCTACAGACATTCTTGGAGTGCAAATGTCATCATGATGGCCTGACCATGGGTCCGCAAACTGACAGACCATCATCTGCATATGGCCTCCAGGCACGCTTGTGGTCCCATGTCTCTCAAGAAAGAGGCAGAGAGAGAGAAATCTGCAGTTGTTTAAAGGTTGCATAACATGATATTTGGAGGTGATCTATTCCTTCGAAGGTCTGTGGCAGTGGTGGTGACGGCAGTGGTGGTTGCGGTTGGGCTAAAAGATTCTAATCATGTACCGACGCCGCGTCTACTGCTGCTGAAAACGTGTTAAATTTCCCTGAACAAAAAAAAGCAACAGGACAGAAATTAAAATGTGAATCGCTGAAATATAAAAGGTATGAATAATAGAATCAATAGTAAGTAATAGAATAGAAGTAATAGAATCACTTACTGTGAACATGAAGGTGATGTAATGTACAAATGCCATTGAGCTGCAGAAGAACTCTTGAGACTGAGACATGTTTGCAGACATCGATTTATGAAATATATGGTCATATGAAAAAATATGAATACCTTCTTTCAATTTTAAGGTTTTAATAATAAGGGCATCATAAAAATCATTTGATCTTTACTTAAGTTAATGAAGCTTCAGATAAACAACAGCCAGTGTGAGGGAAAAAAGAACACAAGTACACCACTCCTGCTTCCAAAGGAATTCAGAAGGTAAGTAACAGCCATGACCTGTGAATGTAATACACTTGAATAACTGATCATAAGCGTGTGGTCACCTCTTTAAAAGCTATAAAACTCAATTATCTCGTTAAATGTTTAAAGTTCATGAAGGGACAATTAGAAAAGACTGAACACATGTGGCATATTTGTAAAGAGAAGGCGACTTCTTTCTAAGAAAAACATGGACTGGACCGATTCTTATATAGCGCTTTGCTCTCTCTCCCGGAGTACTGAGAGCGCTC
>NW_005187428.1:1604368-1614550 GCF_000239375.1 Pundamilia nyererei | reverse complement strand
GAAAAAAGTAATCGGATTACAGTAACGCATTACTGCCCATCTCTGGTCCTGATATGTAAAAGCTTCACGACTGTGTATGCATATATACTTCCACTCTTTCAGTGCCCTTCATTGTTTTTTTTATAAGTTACAAATGTGTGGCCAACAGTTCAATAACAAGAAGCAATCTTGGTTGAATGATGTTACTTTTTTTAAATTCACAAAATGCATACAAATACAGACAAATGTGACAACATTAATGCTGGGGTTACGCCACGATCACACAGTCACAACATCCAAGTCTCGTGTAGTGGCCAAGGCTTGAGCACACAGTGAAATATTGAAAACTGATGTCTAAGCCCTTGCCACTCAAGTTGATGACAGAATATTAAATGTCTTTTAAATGTGGTTTTATTCAGCATTTATTCTGTAACACAATCTCTTTCTGTGGCCACTCATTAACTAGGGGTTTGGCATTAGAAAATATTTCTCCAGATGAGGACAGCATGTACGTCAGTATTTATAAGAGATCAAACATGATCCCAGTAGATAATTAACACAAAACTTAATAATGCAGATGATGTGGAATTATCAAAGATCTGGCAGTGGACTGTCGTAGAACAATATGGAGTCATAAAACTCTCAGCAAACTTCTTCTCAGAGTCCTTATCAACTGCCACACAAAGCTATCTTTAGTAGACATCCACGTAGCGTGAGACTTCCATAAACCGACCATTGTTCATTAATTTTCTTTCACTTCGATTTATAAAGGAATATTGTTTTTTTTCCTAAAGCAAACTATTAGGTGCTTCTAATTTTAAAAAAAAGTTTTATATTCATAGTGTATTGTAGTTTTACGTAATTGGGTGTTATAATTTTGATTGTGTACTGTAGATGTAAAAACCCAACATGGGTCAAAGGTTGGAAATCAGCCACAGCCACAAACTTTATGTGCAGCACATCAGCGACATGCCCCATATTGGAACTGGGTTAACTGCATTGGCCCATGTTAAATAAATAACTTGAAATGAATATGAGGGGTGTGAAATTCCCCCAGAATCATGGCTCACTAATTGGTTTCGCTTCATTCCTTGGTTTTTCTTTACATCAGATAAAGAACATAAAAGAGGATATTTTTGTGTTATCTGCCTGCCTGATGGTAATTTAATGACAGCCAAAGAAGTAGCTTTAATTAGGCTGTAAATTCTTATTATATTTATAGTTAACTCATTAATGATCCTGAAACATTACAGCACATTTAAAGACTAGCATGCTTTAAATGTGCATGCCAGGTTTCTTGTGGGTATCATGGGACAGGAAGCTGGAACTGCAGTATGATATTTCAGATGTAAATTTTGGCCTGTGCATTGATTTTCTTTGTTTTTGCTTCTTCCTAGTAACACTTTATAAAATAGTATTTTACATGTTTAACTGGCTTTAAAAGCATTACACCAAAGCTTTCATTTGAAATTTTCAAAATCGTCCTCTTTGCTTTAACAAGAAGTCTCTTATTCACATGTCTTCATCAGACAGAGGAATGTGATGCTGATGCTGAACCCGGGTGAGCAAAGGCTGCTGTCATCATAATCGACCTAGTCAGAGATAGGAGCATGTGTCATCGGAGGAGGACTTGAGGTTATCTCAGTTTGCCCTCCCATTTTCTCTCTATCACATTGTCAATCTTTTCAAGTCTCTTTTTCTTGGCTGCCCACCCTGCTCCTGCTTTACTGTGAGCAAACAGGTACTTTCCCTCAGCTGCTGTTATCTCTAAATGTCAATCAAATGGAGAAAAGAACCACAGGCAACACATTTTAAACAACCACAGGACGCAGGAGAGGTGTTCCCCATGCCTTATTCAATTAGGAACCCCCTTTAAATTTTAGAATTAAAGGAAACGGAAACAATCTATGGCACGACAAACTGTGAGTGGAATACATACAACATCAGGCGGCCACCTAAAGAACATGTTCAAGTAGCTCCATGTTCGACCAACATGTGAAAAATGCATCAAAGTAGAAAAGCCATTAATAAGCTGACAATTATTGCCAGGGGGCACAGTGGATAGAGCTGTCAGTGGATACAGCACAACACTAGATACATGGCATGTTGCAGGGCAGCCATCATTGTCCTATGGCCTTGAGAACCACAAGGCCACAGTGGAGGTGGTGGAGGACGGCTTAATAAATCAACTGAGAGGCTGTTTTTATGTGGGCCCAGCACTACATGCTTTTATCTTTAGTATTTAACTACTGTGAGCCTGGTAGATGCAGGCAGTAAAAAAGAAAGAGGTCTGATAAACAGTGCAGAGGGCACTACAGTAATCTATCACAGCCACATCTGGGTTTGGCCTTTTACTGTCATGCCAGCAAAAGCGGGAGATTAAATACACCATCAGCCTGTGTGATCCCAGCCCATGAAATTGTACAATATCAAGGAAGTGAGCATTAAAGTGAGAAAGTAAATAATTAAATAAATAGTGAAGACAAAAGAATTTAAAATGCTTGAAAAACTTGTGCATGAAGTTTTATCCAATGACTGAATCAAATCTTAAGTCATTAAACCTACTCGTGCAACAAAACCTTAATTCAAGGTGTTGTAGTTGACCGTATGAATGCTTTGGGCCACCAATTCAAATGACAAGGCAACATTGTCAATTAAAGTTTAATTTAATGACCAGTTCTTTAATTTTCTTTTAATTTCTTATAAACATCAATTTTTTTAAATACGTGACAAAGAAATAATAAAACTCTGCTGTTCTTTTGCATGAATAATTCAGCTGCATATGAACACTACACAATAGCCCTCACAGATACGTACTCCTTCATCACATCTCCAAAAAAGTCCTGATGGCAGTCTTACTAAGTCCGATATGTTCATATTTAGTTGACATTTATATTATGCTTCACTATTGCCAAGTCTGAACTCCGTGAGAGATGACTTTGCACGTCTCTTTTGTGCCCTGATGAGTCGCGTAGGTCGAGGACAACACACCAAACGGTAATAACACACACATAATGACATTTTGTCCCACAAAATCCATTTCCAGTGTCCAGTAAGATGAACACATTTGTCTTTAATGCAGTTTCCTTAATTTTAATCCAGAAGAGAAAGCTAACTTGCAGCCTTTTTGTGAGTAATAGGGTAGAGGCATGAAGCACGCATAAGCACAGTGAAAGCATCCGTCTCTTATAGCAGCATAGTGGCGGAAAGAACTAGACAGTGCTCATCTGTCCTGTGAGGGCAACGTAATGGAGCTGGTTAAACTTATTACAGTCAATCAACCAAGTGATTTCTCACAGATGCTAATCTGAAAGTGCTGCTGACCCTTTACCTAGATAACTTGCCTGTTTGATTTGACTGGACATGGTCTGAGGTGCTGTCCCCTCTTCGTCATCATCACAGCTTTTCTTGCTAATCTACTAGAGGAGTTATTAATTATTTTTTCACACTCCATTTTCTCTACATTTCACTTACTGGCCATGGGGTGATCGTGGCTCAAGAGTTGGGAGTTCGCCTTGTAATCGGAAGGTTGCCGGTTCGAGGCCCGGCTTGGACAGTCTCGGTCGTTGTGTCCTTGGGCAAGATACTTCACCCGTTGCCTACTGGTGGTGGTCAGAGGGCCCGGTGGCGCCAGTGTCCGGCAGCCTCGCCTCTGTCAGTGCAGTGTAGCTACAATGTAGCTTTCCATCACCAGTGTGTGAATGGGTGGATGACTGGATGTGTAAAGCGCTTTGGGGTCCTTAGGGACTAGTAAAGCGCTATACAAATACAGGCCATTTACCATGGTGGTTAGCATAAAGAAACCAATCTGTAACGAGGATAAAACACTGAAGCTCACCTACTTGCTAATGCTACCTGTGATTCCACACGAAGCGCAGATCGTAACTGACCTAAGATGACTGAAAGCAGAGCCAGCTTGCTTTGCACACAGGTTTCCCATCAGTTTACCACCAAAGTCCACAAATGCCCAGAGGAAAGCTGCCGGCATCTCAGCTTGCCCAGCTCAATTGTTGTTGATAGGAGAAGGAAATGCCTGTAAAATGGAGACAGATATAGTTTCCTTTGAGTGTGAAACAAAACATGATTTCAGCGACAACAGCCAACTGCAGCTACAACGTGGTACTAATGTAAAGGATGTGCGCAGACAGGCAAGGAACTTTATGACCGTACTGTGGGAGATCGCCTTACGTGGGTACTTTTTTAATGTATGCCCATTATTACATTTGGCAAAACAAGCACTGCTTGAATGCTTGTCTTGTCCTGATGAAACGCCACTGCTTCATACATGTATACAATGGCACTCTCCATCTCTGTCATCTCTGTCGTGGGTTGACTGAATAAAGGCAGTTAAACATAACTGAAAAAGTTAGTGACTACCAGCCCACACAACTATTGTGACTTCATAATGTCATGTTGACTTCCCAAAGTCAAAATCGCAAAAGCATTGTCACTTAGTAAATCATTAGGCAAAAAGAGCACAAATAAGGACGTGCACAGGACTTGAACATCTTTCTAGTGGTGGAAAATAAATTGATTTGACAGGGAGCTCTCTGCATGGCCTGAGACAGTGTTTCAGAGTTCTTATCTATTCCAGGTAAGCAGTTGCAGGCAACAGGTATTACACGGTCCCATCGGCCCATCACCATTTTTTGCTTTCAGTAAGTATTTCTGGTCATTTTGAATCACATGCATTAATAACCCAGTAGCTTGGATCCATGACACAAGTGGTTTTATTAGAAAAATAACTACGTCCATACATGAGGGAGAACAAGCAGAACTACTCAGACATTTCCACCGTACATAGCAACTCCCAGAAACACTCCAGTCATCTTTCGTCAGTCAGCCCAGTAAATCCTTCCCAGCTAAGCATGGAATATTGGCTTGTTGTCAGAACCAGAGGTTCTGATACACTTTGGATTATCTATCTGTCATCATGAAGTGAACTGGGAAACAACTTTTACTGAATGGATATATTTTAGCAATCAGCGAGAGGTAAAATTGCAGCGTGAATTATGCGAATGTTCATAAGTTTAATACACTGAGTCAGGAAGGAGATCAGCTTTCACTGAAGGGAGACTGATGAAACCTGCTGGGCTTTTGGGGCTATTTTTTTCTATAGTTCATTGACCTGTTTGATTGCTCTGGTGCTGGCTCCAAAGGATCTTTCCAAAGCAAACCGAGGACATCATTATCTGCCTTGCATTTTAAGCTCCTCACTAATCTCTTTCCTGTCCCCTTTAGAGTTGTTAATGTTGCACACAGTGCATTCTTTTGATGTGGAGCAAATGAAGAGATTGTTTCCCGGTTTTGGCACTTGCCTATGCCTGCCTTTGCCAGGTTGACAGATTTCAGATTTCAAATTTATGATGACCATAAAGGAAAACAACAGAAAAAACCCCACCCAAAACAAACAAACAACAATAAAAAAAAAAAGAAAGCTGGCACATTTGAGCACAGGGACTGTGGTCACTGCTTCTGACCTTGCGCTCTCCTTAGTTTAACTTACAGTCAGATGAACTGTGAATCACACTATCATGCCTGCAGGAGTGAAATCCCCAAAAGAGAGGAATGCCATCTTCGCACACTGCCAACTGTTTATGTGTATGCCAAGAACTGATTGTGCTGACTGATGATGTGAGGATTCGGGAAAAGTAAGCCTAGAAAAGTAAAAAGAACACTTGTGTGTCCTGGAAGCTAGTTCTAGCACTATACACAGTGGTGTAAAAAAGCCCTTCCTGGTTTTCTAGTTTTTGGATATTAGGCACACTCAAACCAACTTAAACTAAACAATTTTATTATTAGACAAACATAACCCAAGAAATACAAAATTCTGTTTTTAAATGAAATTGATCAAGGGAAAAATGTTCAAATCTACCTGGTCTTTTGTAAAAAAAGCAATTGCCCCTCTTGTTAAATCATGAATTAACTGTGATTTTTTTTTTTAAAGTTCAGTTTCACTAAACACACTCAGATTTGATTACTGACAGACATGAATCAAGAAATCAATTAAGTAGAAGCTGTCTGACAAAGTGAAGTAAGCTAAAAGATCTCAAAAAGCAACACCTCAGGCCACAACCTAAAGAAACAGCTGAGAAACAAAGTCATGGCATCTATAAGTCTGGAAAGGTTTACAAAGGCATTTCTCAACCACAGTGAGAGCCGTTATACACAAATGGGCAAATCTTGGAACACTGGTGAAGCTTCCCAGGAGTGGAACAGGACCGGCTGACCAAAATTTCTCAAAGAGTACGTCGACAACTCATCCAGGAGGTCACAAAAGAACCCAGAACAACATTAAAGAACTGCAAGCTTCATGTGTTTCAGTTAAGGTCAGAGTTCTTGATTCAACAATATAAAGAGACTATGATAGCATCGATTTGCGAGTTCAAGGAGAAAAAAACAGCTGGCCAAAACGAGCACAAAGCCTTATCTCACATTTTCCAAAAATATTTTTTGCAGACTGACGAGACAAAAGCTCAAAAGCTCAAGCTGATGCATTGGGGTTCTGCAGCAGGACAATGATCCAGAACACACAGCAAATCCACGTCAGAATGGCTTAAAAAAACACAATGGAGACTTTGGAGTGGCCTAGTCAAAGACTCGTTGCCAGTTATTGTAAATGCTTGATTGCAGTTATTGCTGCTAAAGGTGGTTCAACCAATTATTAGGTTTGGGGGGGGCAATCACCTTTTCACACAGGGTTTGAATAAAAAAAAATACAGTCAAAAAATAGTACAGCCAGACAATTATGCATACTGCATATTTGATGAGAACTGGACCACAGGTGTCAAGAGCTGTTTTACTCATCCAAGAAATTTGCTTCAGATGAGCTGACCTGACTGCAGCAGTGGACCATTGGTTTGGATGTGTTAGTCAGATACACCACATGGATAGCTGTGCAGATCATTTTAAAATAACAATTAAGCCTTTAAGATAAGTTTTAAATTTTCATTATTATTATTCATATTACATGATACATTTTACACTATTAATAAAATGAGATGACACTTTCAACATCTGTTTGTTGGTTAGAAGACTGAATATATTAAACTAAGGTTAAACAATGCACTAGAGCCTATCAGTCAATAGGGTGGGTGAACTTGAAGTGCTGCCTGATTTTTATTTGGCTGATGTTCCCTTCAAAGTCGCTCCTTGGCTATGATTTTTAGATTACTCATGGAAATCGCAGTCTGACCACTTGCATGTGTACACTGTCATGCCCACTGGATCGCCTCTATTGTGTCAAACCAGAAACTTGGTTTGCATGTCATTTTAGGAGGGAGGAGAAAATTGTAGGAAGCAAGTTCTCTTGCTCATGGTGAGCTACAGTTGTGTTGGTGTGGTCAAAAATACCCCCACATTTCTAATGTGCTGCAAGACAAAAAAAAGGACATTAGTGCAGAACTATGCAATGAAAACATGGTGGACAAATTCATGGGGTACAATATTTGAGAACATCAAAAAAAAAAAAATCCTCATGCTTATATTCCCTACCTACTGCGCCATTATTGAGCTGGGTCATAGGGCTGGGCCATATCATAATGTTCACGGTAATACCGGTATAATGTTGGGCAACGATAAGAAAATGAAATATCGTGTAGAATATGGGTAAAACGCGCATGCGCAGTGCCTTTGTTTACATACGCACATGGCGGAAAAAGTATGGCGGCGACGGAGAATGAGAAGGGCGAAAGCGGATCGTTGAATGAAACGGATGAACCAGAATTGGTTTGTAAAAATGCTGCAACTTCAGTGGTGTGGAACTGGTTTGGCTTTCGTCCGTCAGATACACAACAAAGCACTATTTTTGGTAGAGCATGCTAGCGGGCCGTCGTTATTACCGTGTTTTTTGGAAAATACGGCACACTTAAAATCTATCCTTTGATTTTTCTGAAAATCGACAGAGCCCCTTATAATCCCGTGTGCCTTATGTATGAATTCTGGTTGTGTTTACTGACCTCGAAACAATTTTATGTCGTACACGGCGCTCAGCAATCTGTCAAATGTTTTAGTACGACTTTGCTAAGCTACGAACCCGCACCGCTTGATGGATTGTCGGAGCATTACGGCTATCGTAGGCAGGAGCCTCGCGGAGTGATACGTACTGTGCTTCAACATAATATTACCGTATTGTATGTGTATAACCTCTTTCTAAGTTTTGTGGATATTATACATAGTTATGCTGAGGATTTGTTTTCCAATTTCCACTGGAAACGACTTTTGGTTAAACTGTCAGCAAGGAATTTGCATTTGTACTGTTACATTTTTATATAACTTTAATGCACATAAAAAACAGCTGCTTGTTAAAGTGAAAATACATTGATGGGGTTTTTTTGCACTAATAAAGTTGTGGAGTTGTAAAGCATTTTGTCTAGTGTCAATTTATATCGTCAGTTATATAGTTATTGCAAATTTTCAAATGTATATCGTGATAAATATTTTTGGTCATATCGCCCTGCTCTACTGGGTCATTGCAGATTCTTCAGCTGAACTCTTGATTCAGTATCTGCGTCATAGCCAGAAACCCAGCTCCTGAGATAAATGTAATAAGTTGATACATGTTCTTTGTATCATTTCAAGTTCATTGTGACATGGTGCAGAGCCAGAAGTGGATATGGTCAAATTGCACTGAGAGACGTCCAGGGGTGCACAAAGAGATGATATTGAAGGGGAGATAAATATCACCTCTAAATTTGAATCAGATGTGTTTTGTTTTTGTTTTGTTTTTTATGTGTCAGTGACGGGAAAGTTGCATCTCTTATATGCTGATAATTTCACCTTTTCCAACTGTTGATGATGTGGGTGTTAGCTCATGCAAACTGCAAATGCACTGCAGTTGTCACATTTGTATTTTAATCTAATATTTATAACTTCACAAACATGACTGTGACGCCTCACAGCTTAAATAAGATGCAAGTGAACAGAAGCAGACTTTGAGACCACTGTGATCACACTTTGCACCCTTACGTTGAAAGAATCAAAACAAATTCTCCTGACATGCTGTAAATGTCAGATCACTATCACATAGAGTTCATGTTCAAAGTGGTATTCTGCAGCAGTCTACTGTGACCCTCTTCGCCAGGTTGCATCAGGGCTGGCTGATGTAAGCCGGTGAACACAAAGCAAAGCACAGTGGCGGCATCCATCCCAGTCCTCTCCTCTTGTACCCAGCATCATTAGCTAGGATAAGTGTGTCCTGCTGTTTTTGTTGTCCTCTAACATTTTTCATGGACACAACCAGACACCACTCCAAACATCTGCCTGCATCTGGCTGCCCCATTTCTGGTAAGATCGGGGCTCCATGCAGCCAAGTGGCGGACAGGATGTTGATGACAGCCTAGAGAGACACTCAATGCAATATGAGAAAAGTATTAAAACATTCTTTCATTACTCTAAAAAGAAAACAATAACAAATGTGGTGAAAAAGAAGAATCCATACATGATTGTAAAGAACAAGAAGATCAAAATTTGGGTGGTTGAGTCTCCCAGTTCTACCGGAGGTCGACGCTATTCAACACAGCTGCCTCTGCATAAAGTTACGACTGCCAAATTCTGCGACACATCTAAGAGTTGGCATCACGTCCTCATCTGAGTTCAATGAAGTGGAAAAAAGTGGGCCGTCCAATTTTATTCATATGAATCCCACCCAAACCCACTGAACTTCACCATTGCCTGATTTTCTACTTCAAAGGAATATTGAAAGACTGGCCCTTTTTTGTGCTTGGCCGTAAAGGTTCCAATCAGTTTGGGGCTTGGACAAGGTTTACTCTAAGACTGACTGTGAATGTGAAATCAGGCATTGAAAATTTCTATTAGAAAAAATGCTCTCTGTTCCAGTGCAGCTCTCTGTGGAAGTGGTGTACTCTTAACAGTACCTAAGGGATAAATGCTGTCATAAAAACCAAAAACCTGAAAAAGCTTAACTTTATATTAGAAGTAATGCATATTAGGAAAGTTTCAAACTGACCTGTTGACTTATTTGACCTATTTTAAAAGCCTCTACAGCTAGTATAATTATACATAATATTTCAAAATCAAAAAAAGAACCAGCAAACAAGACGCAAAAACAAAAAAAGCAACAGAAAACGTTTCAGCTAGCTTTACCGGAGGAATCTATCTATCTATCTATCTATCTATCTATCTATCTATCTATCTATCTATCTATCTATCTATCTATCTATCTATCTATCTATCTATCTATCT
>NW_005187428.1:1565754-1604348 GCF_000239375.1 Pundamilia nyererei | reverse complement strand
ATCTATCTATCTATCTATCTATCTATCTATCTATCTATCTATCTATCTATCTATCTATCTATCTATCTATCTATCTATCTATCTATCTATCTAAACCTGCAAAGGTTGGATGCTAGTACACATCTAAGAAGGATTGACATCTAGGAAGGAAATATTGTGGGCACATGCATTGCAAATGTCTTCACAAAAACTACATTGGTGTATATTGTGTGTAGAGCACTCTTACCTTCATGTAAACAGGATTTGTTTTAGCCGTGATAGACTGACGACCTGTCGAAAATGTGTGTTCCCCTATGCTGGCTGGGATAATCACCCCATCCTGCCATCTTGAACTGGATAAGGCCACAGAAAATGGAGAGAGTGATGGGTGGATGTTTTTCGTTAAATACTGGTCACTTAAATTACAATTAGGAGGTGGTGTGACTATAAATGCAGTTCTGATGGATGTGTAACTCCAGGAATACACTGAGCATGATGGATATGAGGGGTGGGGGTTGATTTTAATGCATGAAAAGTTCCAGCCACTTGGAAATATGGTTCATTTGGAAATTTGGAAGAAGAATCTCTTGCATTTGATTTTGGTCCTAAAAATGATAAAAGCATTCTGAGCTTGTAGGCTCACTAATATGCAGTATAAATATAACCACCATCACAAGTTAAGAGTCTTGATCAAACAGCTGTCCGGGGGTTGGTACCTCCATATTCATCCATCATCCACACTCTGGGTCTACTACCCACCTGTGAAAACATGCCACAGCCAAGCTCGCCTCTCCCTTCATTACTGGAGGAGGTGGTGCAGCAATGGAGCTCACTAGTTCCAAATTAACCTCACTAATGGTTTGACAGCAGGGATATTTTCCCATTATCAGTACTTTAATTTTCTTTTTTTCAACTAATGGCACAACTGCATCACAGACTGGTGAGTTTCAGTTTCATTTATTGCGCCCATTTGATTTTATTCTTATTCTGCTTGCAAAAGTAGAACTTTCTAATTTTACTTACAAAGTCATTACATTTATTTTCATTCTAATTAGCACATTTGAAAAAAAGTTGTGAAATTGTTTGCATGACAATGCGAATTGAAATGGCTGCAATAAAAGTAGGAACAATTTAAAACCAGACAAAAATACCAAACATTTGCTGGTACTCGTGAATAAAATGTTGTGTAATTTCCTCCCACTAATTATTAAATATCGTTATTTTGGATTTTTGGAAATTAGTTGCACTGAACAAGACAGGTGACAGTGTCAAACAGGGTTCTGGATAACCGATGGGCATTTGGCACAATTTTCAAAACTACTATGAGTTACTGATTGAAATGACTGTATGAAATATTAAAGGCTGGAAAGAAAGGCAGCAATGTGTCCCAATGTGTATCCCCAGCTCATGTTGCACATCCCTACTCAAATATTCTGCTTTAAGATCTCATTAATTGATATTTTGTAGTATAAAGTAGGACGCACTCATTTGTGCACATGCAGCAAGTCTGATCTGAGCATAGCAGAAGAGAAGAGTAGATGTATTAATGAGTGGTTGCTTGCTACAAGTAAAAAGAAAAGGGAGCACGTAAATAACCGATGTAGTGTAGCGTTTAGTGTGGCACTAAGGCATGTGCCCTGATAACTGATGTGCAGTTTTTAGAGGTGTGAAACATGAGAGCATTGCAGAGGCGCTGTAATCTCGACAGCTGTGCTTCTGCAACTGCTAAACACTACACATGCAAGTTCATGTGTGTGTATTTGAAGCCGGTCTGAGTACCGCATGAGAACAGCTTGGAATAACCTGGTGACGTCACAGGAACAGCCAGGTCTGCTATCTCGCCCCAGCAGCAGCACCGTGCGTCATTCTTTACACGTCCAGCCAGCGAGGGAGAGCTGGAAGGAGAGAGGCAGGACGGGGAGGAGTCGAAACCCCCAGGAGGATGCCTTGGATCATTTGGTAGAGAAAAGTGGGACCTGGGCCAGAGCAACACTCAAGTGGAAGAGTTTTTAATAAGAAAAAGGAGGGACAGAGGGAGGAGAGGGAATGGAGGGGGATTATGGAAAGGACTCTGATACAGTAAGTGGTAATCAGCAAGAGTGAGTGAGCGGGAGGACACAGAAAGAGCAGGGTAAACCTCTTTAGCAGAATAGAAATGCATTAAAATAAGTAAGAGAAATAAAAGAAAATAATGAGAGATGGGTGCAGGAAGAGGTACTTACACAGCTCCTCGTAACGAGTATTGTTGCAACACGTATGATTTGAAGAATCTGGAGTAAGTTGTCATTGTGCTAAAGTGCACCAGCGTGTAGTCTTCTAATTAAAGGAACTGTTGTGCAATAATTAGCTTAGAATCGTGCTTATGTTTATGTTTGTAGAGGAAAATCTCTCCCTATAGGTTGCTTTCATCACAACCTGCTTCTCATTTATGCTTTTGGAGATTATAGGGTTACATAAAATGAGATGATGAAAAAAAGTGGTGTGAAATGAGAATTAAAATGAAAGAGTGCAAGGTTGATATAGAGTTTCAGGCAGTTACTTGGGTGCATTTAATAGTTGCTTGTGTGATCATTTCTGGGCTTTTAACCATTAATGCATATCTACCTCCATTAGATGCAAAACGGCAGACTGTGGGGTTCATTTGGTCAACGTTACAGGAATGTGTGTGCTGGGGAAGCAGCTCCTGCCCTCAGTTCCCTCTCCATATCAATGAGCTTGCAGTGGGTTGTGCGTCATCAAAACAGATCACGCTGTTTACAGTCAACTTCACTGTCTGTCTGTCAGCATGGGAAACCTGCATCTAGCTGTTGCAACAATCCATCCGTGGCTGTTAAGAAAATGATATCAACAGTAAACACTATGGGCTTAAAAATGGTAATTGATTCTAGCTGACTAATTTTTTTTAAGCTAATTATATCCAGAATGTGTGCAAGCAGAGCAATATGACAAATAAGCTCCCTAAGTTTCTACCTTACCTCTCTGAAAAGAATACAAAGGTTTTCAAAGAGCACTCCCACATTCAGTAAAATTACTATTTCCCCGTATGAATAAAGATACCTGATGCCAAAACTGAACCTTTGGAGTCATTATCCACCATTATGACATTTTAAACCTCACTATTTAACTAGTAATATCAAAGGAGCATTTAACTAGCAACCTGCTCAGCATTATTAGCCTTAGCCAGTTGTTAGCATTAGGTGTTACTAGCATAACACTCCTCTGCAGCACTTACCTGGTGCAAGTGATGCCTGGGCATGTTACATGCTAGGCCATGTCCTGCCCTCCTAGCTGCTATTTTTAGAATAGGTTACATAGCAATTTGAAATAAACTCTAAAAACTCTGATTTCTCCATTTTATGCTGTCAGGCTGTAACACTGCTTAACTAATACGTTACTGCTAAGCTAGGTTTGAATAGTTAACATGTCAGAGCCCTTTGTCATTCACTGTGCAAATAAGACTTCTAGCATTACTGGTTCGGTGCAGACAGAAGTAGTGGGTCATGTGGGTTACTTTTGGTACTTACTCAGTTACACCATTGGCTAATGTCATGTGGACCAGATATTGCCCACATCTGACACAGGGCATGTAATATGTTGACCTGTGAGTCAAGGCTATCATTGAAGGCCTTATGTAGCCCCATAAAAACTGCAGATGTGTGCCACATTTGATGCTATCTGATGCCGTTTCTGACATCACTAATAAGGTCAGAGAAAGACTGCTTAGCAGAAATTTACGAAAGAGTCCTGCACCGACCAAAGATGGCGGTAATCTCACGATTACCCCCAAAGGGCTAACCTTGAAACAAGACATTGTGTTGTTCTACAGAGAGGTTCATGACAGGTTCAGCTGCAGTGAAATGTACATTATTGTCATAAATATATAGGTAATATTTATACGTAGAATATTATGGCCAAGTGCACGACATGGTATTTGTTCGAGTGCGCTGGGGAGGTTAGATAAAAGAATGTATAAAAAACAACAGAAGATTAGGTTGCACTCTTTTTGTGGTGAACTAAGTTGAACTGTTGTGTGACAGTATAATAAGCTTTGCGTTTTACAAAAAGCTTATCAAATTTCACTGGTGATTATTTACATGAATTTTTTATACACAATGACAAGTTGCAGCTTTTGCTAAATTTTTACATATGGTTTTTATAATAACTGCCTAGAGGCAAAACTAAAAAAAGGGCAGTGATTGTCAAGAGTTTGCAGAAGTCCAAGTAGTTACTGAAAAAGTGCAATCAGATGTCTAAATGTGCTGATGAAGACCAAACTAGTGGTGGAAACTTTTGATATCAACAATATGGATAAAATGTTTTTCTTACACTGTTTTTTTTAGATTCCTTGTGAAAAACCATGAATCTTTGCTAGGCCTGGAGTGCATTACAATCACAGAGTTTTCACATGTGCAATGCATTTGATGGTGAAGGCAGTTTGATCTGTGGTCAAACACAGCAAAAACATGAGAAGGTCAGGTACACTGTAGGAGAAACAGTACGCCGTTGCCCTCAATCAGACCAGATGATGAGTGATGAAAGATGAGAGGGAGGGGAAGAAGCAAACGAAGGAAAAGCAGGGGTGGGGAAAAGAAGAGACACAGAATAAGAGAACAAGTGTGGAGAAGGAGCGTTTATTTGGCGAAGGGCGATTACGATCAGACAAGGTGAAGCAAGCACTTTTGTCAAGGGTGCGACTCCTGAAGAGAGGAAAACACTGAAAGGAAGAAGCCAGGAGAATATGTGAGAGGAGGGATAGGGAGACAGGGGGTATGAAGAGAACAAATACAGAGAGAGTGTCTGCTAAAAACATCTGGGAACCATCAGCGAGTGGAGAGAAAAACGCTGGACTCAGCTGAAACACTTCGCTCCCCTTGCTACGCTGCTTGCCGGCTCGTCTGCTTCATATCCAACTAACACCTTCCCCCAAAAGACACAAAGTAGAGGGAGGGTGAGTGCAGTCTGTCAGGCAGCCGAGAGAGTTCAGAGCTCTGCAAGCTCTCACTCCCGTCAGATTACAGGGACTGCTGTAAAAGTAGATCATGCATTGTTAACAAATGGGATTCATCTGAACAAAACACGTTGCAAAATGTTAGCGGTAAATGACATTCAGACACGCAACTTGCCATGTCTGCGAATAAACTAAACCTGTAGCGAGAAGCACTGAAAACCTTCCACATGTGCAGCCATGTGATGTCCCAGCGTACAATGTGCTTGCCTCCGTGTTGACCCCTGTACTTATTGATCATTTGAATAATTCAGCATTTGAGATTTAAGGACTCAGCGTAGTTCCATAGAAGGCTTCAGAAACTTTACTTCCAAAGGCTCTCGTTTGAAAACAGAGCGAGACATGGAGTTTCCTGTGTGGTCAGGGTGGTGTGGGCACAGGGTGGCATCTGTCCATGTCTTCATTGAAATGGCTCATATGATGACATTACCAGAAATGTCAGTCACCTAGTCTCAGAGGTTGTGGAAAGGGCAGACGTTCTTTCGCCATGCCACTAATGATGCCTTTCACTGAACCATCAGATTCCCTAACCTTTCCTCTATTTCATATTTAAAGGATGAACCGGATATCAATGATTTATGCATCTACATGATTATTGAGCAAAAGTAAATAAATAAATAAATAAAAATATTGCCGAGCCTTCGACTGTCTGTGGCGTCAGTAGATTCTAGAGAAAGAAAATGTAAACACAACAGTTCCTTATAGAAGTGATACAGCAATCAGGAGGGGTACTCTGGCAAGGCATTTTGGAAAAAAATCTTTAGAGTTCACCCAGGAACAACCGCGAGTATCTATAATAAAAAAAACTAGACAACCATTTCAGCAGATTGAAAAGTTTGCCCAGCCACCTGTTCTCCAGAGGTTAGAGAGAAAATTTTCAGAAGAATTTTTCTGCTTCTCCCAATCTTGAACTAACTCTATTAGTTTGTCCACTCTGGCCTTCTTATTCACTTGATTGGAGAGTTATTTAGGGGATTTTCTTGTGATCAATTATTACATAATTCAAAATTATAGCAGCCACTATATTAAGTCTAAAAACGTCATTGAATTTGAAATTGAATCGGTAATAAAGGCTTTTACATACACTGGTTACCCTGGAGTCCATTATTAAGGAGTGAGAGAATTAGTCTTTTAGTGAGCGTGAGTGTTTTTAATGTTGCTCTTAATGATCTCACTTGTTTGTGTGGAATATTGTATTTGTTTTGTACTTGCTGTGTTTTTATATGTGTGGTATGGCCAGGCCCCTCTCTTGGAAATGTCAATCTCAATGAGACTCATTATTTATCTTTATAAATAAAAGAGAAAAGTCAGATTAATGTGCAGTTCTTGAGTTGTCTTGATAGACTATAATCCATGTCTGCTTACAGACCATCATTATTATTTCAACTTTGAGAACGACTGACTGAAGAGGCGGCTGGCTGTAAAATGTTAACATAATCCGTTTAAAAATGTAAAACTTTTCTCAAAGAAATATGACGACTTTTGTTCCGAAAGAAAAAAAAAAAAGCAAACCATCCAAATACCGAGGAGTGTAGTTTTAGAGCTGATGCCAGATGGTGTTTTTACCCCACAACTGACACATGCCATGTTACAAGGCTGAATTGCAGATTATGTTTTAATTTACAAACAAATTGTAGTCATCGTGTAAGCTTTATTATCTGTACATTTAGAGCAATTTTTCCTTCTCTCACAATGCTCCATCTGGCGCTGAAAAGAGGCTTTAATGTGTAGATGTGTATTTCATTTAACGATTAAACAAGTATATACACATAAGCTCACAAGCACACATCCTCATTTTCCAACATTACCTTCATTCATTAACTGCGGCGGGGGATTAACATTCACCTCTCAAAGCTCGGTCAATCCTTGACAGTTTTGTCCTAGAAAGTTTAAACATGGCCAAGTTATCTCCCGGCACTATGATGGTAGCTTAACATCAGCATTCAGGAAGCTTTCCTTTATAAGCCATTTGTAGAACGCTTTTTTCCCCCCATCAAATCTGTAACAAGTCCAATTTCTGCTGGTAATCCCTCTCAGAAGGATCACATTGATATGTAAATTGTTGTCTCAGAATGGCAGAGTAGTTATTAAAAAGAGGAGACAGACTGAAAATGACTCAGGGGCAAACTCAGTAATTCATTCATACACTGCTGTCCTAACGTTCCTGATGTTACACATGCAATCGCAGGCCCTTTCGATCGCAATCATGACAATATTCTGCTTGATACAGTTTCACTAGAGCGGCGTTATAACTGTTTAAATGTGTCAGGGCCCTCGGTTAAACATCCTTCGATCACAGACTCTGCGGCAGCGCCTGAGACTGAAAATAGATACTCTGGAAGCGCAGTAAACTGTGAAAGGTGTTTCCTGCTCAGTTTTCTAATCGCAGTTCCTCCATCTCGTCACCTCACACTGCGTCCTATGTGACCTGGGCATATATTGACTTTTTTTTCTCCTCCCGCCTCTAACCTGTGAGCATTCACATCAATCTCAGTCACTAGACGGGATCAGCAGGAGGAGCAGTAAAGGTCGTAACCCCAGTGGTGTACTGGGACAACAATGACAGATACGTGAAGTGAGGATCTTCCCATGTAATAACTATCCAATCAAACTGTGGGCTTCAAAGGCTTATGTTAAACCAAATCCTGGTGACTCTGGCTGACCTTACCATGATGGAAGAATTCCTGAGGGAAGATGTACCTTTAAACATCCCGTATGGCCAAGGTGCTTTTATTTCCTGAGAGTGAAATGTGAGAAGAATAAGGATGGCAAGATTATCCACGAGAATCTTTTCTGCCTGCTGAGTTTATAGGCTACGATTGCCAAAGATTTCGTCGACCAGAATGCACATGTCATTGCCAGCTTCTTATATGTATGATTTAAAACTTTCCTTCTGCAATGATCGATTTGTTCTCAAACCAAATCCCGGTCTTATTTGCATTTCATCATTTCTTTTGAACAAATTTCTCCACTTCCAAGCTGTTTCTCTCTTACTTCATCTCCCCCCCGCATGCCATCCAGAAAAGGTAGTAGTGAGCATGACGATAATGGTGATGCACAGTCCAAACACAGACCACGAAGGAGTCATGGAAGAAGCAGGAGCATCATCATCACCATCATTGTCATCATCAGCCAGATGAGGAGAGCCAAACTTGAGCTCTGTCTGTCCCCATCAGGGTGGCTGACAGTCACAAACTCATCCCTTATTCACTCCACTCATCAATTATACACAGGCCAAAGGAGCCCTGTGAGGCAGGAGGCTGTAAAGGCCCCTCTTCACGTGTCTTCGTCCCGAGAACTGCAGTGCAAATACATCGTTCAGCTCTCATCGTCAATGACCTTCATTGTTCTCTCTGAAAGCAGGAGACAGCTTGTCATCATGCCTTCAACAACTGCTGCTACATGTGGATGTTATGTATCTCATTGTGAGGTTCGTTTTAAATCACGTGACTAAGGCTGGCGTGATGATGGCGCAGTATAGGCCTGATTTTTCTGATTAATATTTCCTTTTGTTTTCAAGCTGAGATTTGCTGATTAATTTTTTTTTTTCGATATTTATGTCAGCTTAAGTTCCTTTAATTTGGAATCAGAGGCTCCAGGATATGTGTCAGTGATTAGAACCTTTTTAAGAGACAGGTGGAACCTGATTTATTTAAATCTGACATCTGGTGTTCACTTTGCCACTGAAATGTGTGGTCTCATCATTCCAAGATCTAAAGAGCTCCTTCAGATCTTCAGGGGGGGAAAAAACCCCCAAAACATTTATGCCTAAGAGTCTGGCAAAAGATCTCCAAATGATAGCAAATAAATCACTCCGCTGCAGGGAACATCATCTGGCGTTAATTTCAAATGGCTGCAAGTTTAAGACTGACATCCCCAGCAAATTCACCATTAAGATCAGTTTATGTGATAAAAAAAAAAAAAGCTCATCTAAAGAAAACCAAATTTCATTACAGCATGCAGGTAAGTTTGGCCATTTTCAATGTCAAAGTGCATCTACAGCCAGAAAGAGACTGGATAGATCTGTGTTACACTGGAGAAGTGCCAGGAAAAAGTTACTGCTGTCCAAAAAAGAACTGTCTTCCTTGTAAAAGTTTACTTTTACTCTAAAGGCCAGCACTTTAGTCAAGATAGTCAGATGACAGATAGGCAGAAACAGGCCAACAGCAGCTTTTGAGGAGAAAAACCTCGTAATAACTGCAAACCACAGTGGTGGAAATGTTATTGTTTGGGGTTGCCTCGCTCCCTTGGGGACTTGGAAGTTAGCAGTAATTGAATCAGCCATGAATTCTGCATCGTATCAAGGAGCGCTTTTGTGAAGGTGTCTGTTCAAAGATTTACACTGAACCAGAAACAGATCTTATAGCAGCAAAATGAACCAAAGCACACATGCAAATCCACCAGGACACAGATCAAAAATAACAAATGAAGTGTTATTTAATGGGCAGGTAAACGAATGCCACTGAAATGCTTTCAACTGAAGATCTGAAGCAGGTAGTACATGTAAATGCATGCACAGGGGATCAAAACCCCTCAAACACCTTGAAACGACATTCATTTTTCAATGGAAGGGTTCAGTAGGCTAATATGGTAGACTGACGACAGTCATCCATAAGTTATTTCTCCTAAATCGGACATTTTACTGTCCCTATGAGGCCAAAGGTGAACTTACCCTCAAGAGGTTGATGCCTGTTTATATTCTTGTTGATCGAGTTTAAGTGTTTAATTGATTGTTCCAGCATACCAGAAAAGGAAACAATTTCCACACGTGATGTCTCTCAAATATAATCAGCAATCTGCTGTAATGTGCAAAAGTCTTAAGCCGCCCGTCTTTTCTTTATATTTCACTTGGAAAATGGGAAACGTGTAAACAGACATGGAAATACAGTCGAGAAGGCAAAAACTAAGAAGAAAAAAAGTTTGTACAATTTTAATAAGCTTAAAATGAATGTGAATATTTTGCCATGGCCGCCTTTATTAATCAAAACAACACAAACTCTCTTAAACAAGCTTTCTGATGCCTGGCTTTTGTTCCGTTCTCACACTGCTTCCATAATGTGGAGGTCCGGGCTCTGGGGAGGCCAATCCATGACTCACAGTGTTCAGTTGTTTCGTTTTCTCTCCAAGTTTACATTTATTTTCACACAGGCTTCACTTCTTGTAGATATTTTTCAAGCTTTTAACTTGTTTCTTTTGTCCTCTACTTGTTCAGTTTCCTCAAATTATTTAATTGTGCACCATGCTGTGTCACATTTTCACCTAAAAGGACTTAAGGAATCACGTTGTTGGTGCAAAAATATAATTTTATGCCTGATTCTTGGGTCGGTGTTAAGTGGTTTAATAAACAAACAAACAGACAGACTTTCCTCTCAAATGGACTGCACTTGAAATGAGTGAAAAAGCAGCCAAAGTCCAAAGAAAACCTTTGAAAGACCTTCAGAAAACCTAGAGAACTTTTGCTTAAGACCACAACAAAGTCTGGCTTCTTGGAAGGAAAATATAAAGAAATGAGGGGTGACTCAGGACTTTTACACAGTACTGTAATTGTTCTTTGGATTTAAATCGACTGACAAAACAAAACAGCTGGAATAGCCAAAATTAACCCTGCTCAGGAATTTGTATGAGGCTTATTTTCTCTGTCCACATGCTAAAATATTATTTCCTCAGCTTTGATTTACCACACTAGTGGGGCCAATAACAACTAGAACACATGAAATATCGTCCTGGAAAATAGGTTTTGAAAAGAAAAGGAACTTTTAATATTTGAGGCAGTCCATCAGAATCTGTATGTTGAGGTTAGATGAGCAACGCCTTGTCTTAAAGGGGGTTCAGATAGTTTTTCTTCATGGTGTTCAAGGGAAGAGCTTAAATATAAGAATAGCTAAGCCGCCTGATGTCATCTGGGCTTTCAGTTGGTCACTCCTAGCAGTAAAGATCAGAGGCTAATGGTCAGGCTAGCAATTACCTGTGCGCAAACACTGCTAATTCAGACACAAACCTACTACTTGGCAACATATCAGCTCTTACATTGTTTAGGGCTTGATGATCTTATTTCTAAAAATAGTTTAACAATAGTTTGTTGGTGTAAAAAAACGTGTGAGCTCATACGCACAAACGCTTGTGTTACAGTCACAAGTTATTTCCATATCAGGCAATGCAGCTGGCCTCAGGGAGTTTATTCAAAGAAGTGGGCTGGCGCTTAGACGAAAGGGTAGCATCCATGCCAGAGTTTGCGTGACATGCCCATTTCTTCTGTGTGTGTGTCTGTGTGTCTGTGAGAGAGATTGGTCACCGCTCTATTAAGTAACGTGTCCTGATCAGACAGCTAAACGTTAACCTTGTACGTCAGTCACATCTAACCAGAAAAGTGGGATTGACAGAACTTTTTTTTTTTGACCGCCTTGACTTCTTTTTGCTGTTTTTGACTTGTGATTTAGTGGATTGAGTGTTTTTCACACTATTTTGTTAGAGAGGCTTTTACTATTCTCTAATGGTCAAACAATACTAGAGAATACTTAAACCTGTTTACTTTAGCACATTCATTTTCAGTTATGCAGTTGGTAACCACCTGATTAGTAAATGCATTTGTATTTTACATTTATTTGGCAACTTTATTAGGTACATCTTTCTAGTACCTTCAGAACTGCCTTAGTCTTCATGATATAGACTGAACATGGAGTAATTCATCAGAGGTTTTCACCCATAAATGACGGCACACTGTAGTTCCTGTAGTTCTGTCGGCTGCGCATCTATGCTGCTCCACCATGTCCCAAAGGTGAATCGAGATCTGGTGACTGTGGAGGTCATTTGAGTACAATGAACTCATTGTCATGTTCAAAAAGGTGGTTTAAGCTTCGCGATGCAACGTATCGCCCTGCTGGAAGCAGCCATCATAAAGTGGTCATGGTCATTTTATGCAGTAATGGACATGGTCAGCAACAGTACTCAGGGAGGCTGTGGTGTTCAATCTATGCTCAAGTGCTACTTAGAGACACAAAACGCCTGCAACGTTTTACCAGCCTGAACTGCTGATATAGCAGGATGGATCCATGCTTTGAGACTCATCACATCAGGCCATGTTGTCTGATTTTGGTGAGCCCGTTCAAATTGCAGGACAAACTCACCTGCAGTTTCCTGCTCTTAGTTGACAGGCACCACACCTGATGTGCCGTGTTGTTTCTTTGTTGTTTGCTTTTTTGTTCCTCATACCTTGGCTCTAACCAGTGTTTGGGTCATTACTCAGAAAAAGTAACGTATTACACATTATTTGATAATTTTATTAAAAATAATTCAATACATTACTTGCTGGAGAAAGTGTTGTCGTTACCCCACCAGGCAGGTGGGTGGCGTGGACACCCAAGTTCTTGAATGTGATAACCGAGGAACAAGAAGACGTATGATTTTCAAATTGATACCACTGGTGCATCAACTAAAAATCTCAGAAAAAGTGTCACCTTTGCACAAAAATGTGGACAAGGCCCAATTTTATCACACATAATGTTGTATTATAGATCAGAGTTCACAGATATTCGGACCTGAGCTGTGTTACTTATGCACAATCAGCAATCCATTCACCAACTACCAAATCTTAAATATACACAAGCATATTTTGGGAGGCGCGTCCGCTTATCCTTTTCAGGGTCGCGGGGGGCGCTGGAGCCTATCCCAGCTGTCATAGGGCGAGAGTCGCCAGTCTGTCGCAGGGCTAACACACAGGGACAGACAACCATTCGCACTCACATTCACACCTATGGGCAATTTGGATTACCAATTAACCTATCCCCACTAAGTGCATGTCTTTGGACAGTGGGAGGAAGCCGGAGTACCCAGTGAGAACCCCGCAAACACGGGGAGAACATGCAAACTCCACACAGAAAGACCCTGGCCTGATGGTGGAATTGAACTCAGGACTTTCTTACTGTGCGACAACAGTGCTAACCACCGTGCCGGTTCAATGCATAAAATGGCAAAAACATGCTGTACAGCAAAAGATTAAGTCACACACTTAAATCATACTCCATTTACTGTTGGCAGATCTGCTAAAGCCATATGGGACTGATGGGCTTTCATCTTATTCTAAGATATTGCTTAATGTTAGGAGGAAATAGAGTTGTAGTTGTCAGAGCGTAATACTTGATATCATGAGGAGATAATGAAGGGAGGAGAGAGGAGAAAGACATGAAAAAAAAGACCACATAGAAAACTGGGCACAGACTCTGACAAATCACTGAAGCCTGGAAAATGGGAGGCCGCAAGAGAAGAGGTAGCAGGCCAATCATAGTTCAATGACAAATGTATTAAATCATCAGAGAAAAAAGGGAGGCGAATGGGGGGGGGATCCAGCTGGGAAAAAAGGGAAAATTCAACACAACCATAAAGCCTCATATGCTTAACTGATGGTAATCATGAAGATGGGAAGATGGGAGAGATGTAAATGTCGTGATGATTATTGTATAACTTGATGTCCTGTGAGTAATTTCTTTTGACATTATCTTGCGTTATCATTGTCACAGAGGGGTGTGTTTTTTGTTCTGTCCTGGCTAAGGATGATCTAAAGCAGTCTGACGAGGGGGAACTGGTTGAGAACTGATATGGCAACCTCAGTCATTCACACTCCCGTTCCAGGAGAGACCTACTGCACGTATGGGAAATATGGCACAGCACCCTAAGGACTGTAAAAGACTTATTTCACATGCGGTCTAAGAAAAGCTGATGCTCGGCATGGTTAATGTACCTGTACTAATTGGTTTCCCTCAAGGCCTCAGTTCAGAATACAGAAAACATCCCAAAAGCTCTGCTTCTGCCTCTGTCTCCACTATATCATCCAGTCGGTTGACCTTGACCATCATGGATCAGCTCGTCAACCTGTCTGATGTGCTGATGCCAGTTAGTCACACTGGGTCCCAAATAACTTCACGCTCTAATTTCTTCCTGTGTTTTTGCTGTAAATGTCTCATTTGCTGGCAAAATTCACAAATACATATCAGAAATATAAATCACAAGCCGGGGTCAGAAGCATAATTTAATGCCAGTTTAAAAGCAGCAAATTATTGCTCAGAGTTTATATTGGTGATTATTTGTCACATGATGATGACCAGCTGGAGGTCATTCAGTTTTATGTCTGTGCAATCTAGTCCCAGCAGATCCTGCCAAATTCCCACAAGAAGCAGAAAATAAACATGAAAGGAGAAACTGTATGATAAATGAACACATTCTTACAAACGAATCCAAAGACAGAGCATAACTCTGGGCTGAAAACAGGAACATCCTCAATCATATACGCTGCGACTCTTCCACTCCCTGTTATTGCTGCTTTTTTCCTCCCAGTGCCTATGACATGCCGTGGAACTGATGAAATGTTATCAACTATAAATAAAAGCCGTTACTATTGTCTCGCTACGCAGTCTGCTGGGAAAGTGGAGCGTGAGGGCGGGTAAATGGCCAAAGGGCTACTGCGGTCGAGTATGAATGTTGAAAGAGCAGTGACTGAGTCTCGGGCAAGCACAAAGGCAGGGCTTGATATTAACTCATTAATGCAGGCCTTCCCAGCGCTTCCAGGTCATCTGTAATGATGACTTATGTAATCTCTACATTCTGACTTTCCCCACTTTGGAGGGCTGTGATTGGACGTTTCCATGTCAGCGGAGTCGACCGGGTTGGTTTAAGGAACAGTCATGTAGCTCTTTGGGAAACTTCACATTGGTCACATTTGCTCTATAATTAAGGCAGAAAGATCAAAACCTCTCAAATACGAGCCACTTTATTAGGTACACCTTGCAAGTCCGCGTTAGACTCCATTTATCTTCTGAATTATCTCTTCATGGCATCGACTCAACAAGGTGCTGCAAACATTCCTCAGATATTTTGGTTTGTGTTGATGTGACAAATCTCCCATCCCACCACATTGCAAGGGTGCTCTGTTGGATTGCGACCTGATGACTGTGGAGGCCATCTGAGTACAATGAACTCAAACCAGTGTGAGGTGATTTGAGCTTTGTGACTAAAGATGGGTGCACCGTGGGCATGAAGAGATGGACATGGTTAGCAACAATACCCATGTAGGCTGCATATTTTAACAAATTTTCATTGAGAGGTCCAAAGTGTGCCATGAAAATACCCCCCACACCAATACACCAGCAGCAGCCTGAACCAGTGTTACACGGCAGGATGGATCCAATTCTGATACCAAATTCAGACCCGACCATCCAAATGGCACAGCAGAAATTGAGACGCATCAGACCAGGCAATGTTTTTTGCTGTTGTCAAAATTTTGCGAGCTTCAGTTTCCTGCTCAGTGTGGTCTTTTCATGCGGTAGCCCATCTGCCTCGTGGTTCAACATGTTGTGGATTCAGAGATGCTCTTTTGCATACTTTGGTTGTAATGAGTGGTTACTTGAATTACTCTTGCTTTGCTATCAGCCCAAAGCAGTCTGCCCATTCTCCTCTGACTTGTGGGAGCATTTTGGCCCAGAGAACTGCCACTCACTGGATTTTTTCTCTTTTTCAGACCATTCTCCGTAAACCCCAAGAGATGCCTGTGTTTGGAAAATCCCCAGTGATCAGCAATTTCTGAAATACTCGGCTCATCTGACACAAACAACCATGCAGTGTTCAAAGTCACTTAAATCACCTTTCTTCCCTGCTAGGTTGCTCAGTTTGAACTTCAGTAGCTCATCTCGACCATGTCTACCTGCTTAAATGCACTGGTGTTACTGCCATGTGATTGGTAGATTAGATAAAAGTGGAAAGTGGCTTTTGAGTGTTAGCATTGGGTATTAAACTGCAGCCAGGTTATGATCGGTTCCGGTTAGTACAGGTAGAAATCGATAATCTGCCTACAACACAGGTCAAGCTCACAGATTACCATTGTTCATGCCAGACAAAATGCAATATGAAAAACAGCAACAACAATTTTGGTTTTCATAAGTAGCTAATTTCAGAAAAACAACTACATAGCATGTTGTTTATGACTATGCGTTTGGGGCGTTAAATGTAAATTTGGAGACCAGACAGACTCCTAACATTATAAGGACACGTAAAAGCCTTAAAGACATACAGGTATTCACCTTCTTTGGAAATGTGATTCTTTTTCTTTGCAATAGTGATAAAAGTTTGCAGAGTTTGCAGGGGGAAAAAAGTTTCTTCTTCTGTTTTTAGAAGAAGCGGAGCTATGAAAACCTGAAGAAAGAGAAATTAGTAAGATGGAAAACTGCAACACAAGAAGCACAATTTATACCCACAATACAATAAATGTGGAGGCTGTATTTGAGTAAAGATGGATGTTACATGATTGGAAACTATTTCTACATCACTGTTATGAAATATTTCAACATTACATTATTATTATTGTTTCAAATGTTCAGAGTGATGGTAAAAGCTATAAGACGCTCACCCTGCCAGCTAATTGGTAGAGCTTAAAGTGGATATTGATCTCTTTTTATGTTTGACAGAAAAATAGCCAAACAAAATCATGTTAAAGGTGCTTGTTGTAGTTCTTATGCAAAATGTAACTAAACCCTTCAACAGGTTGAAAGTGCTGTTCCCTGAGAACTCTGGGTTTTCTTATCCACATAGAAAGCTAATTTAAACCATGAGTCAGTTACCTCGGTAACAGACTCTTGAGTAAGACAGAGTCCTGTCAGTGGGGGGGGGGGTCAGAATTCAGGGTCATCACATGGATCGTGTAGCCTTAGTGCTTAGCAGGCAGCTGGAATGTGTGTTGATCACAGGCAGACTTTCTTTTTAACTTCTTACCTTTTAAAATGCATCTCAAACTTCTGTGCTGCTATATCTCTATGGCATAGCTAGCGTATGTTGCTAACTTCTGGAACGATTGCAAGGTACCATGATCCAAAAAATGGCCCACTGGAGTGAACCGCGATGGCACGACCCACAGAGCACAGAAATCTTTACAAACATTATGATCCCATTTATATTTTTCAAATTTGACATGAGTGTCAGGCAGTATAAAACTCGAACTTGACACAGTAATTACTTTTTTAAATAGCCTAATCTGTATGGAGCTTTATGCAGATAAAACAATAATCAGTGAATAATCATTTATCGTGCTATAAATTCCCCACAGTTTTTTATTCCAGGCTGCTGAGACATTTTTTTCAACCACAGATGACCAAAATCAGTCGTGCTGACCAAAAGTCTACATATCTACAGTCTTATTTGCAGTAGCTACCATCTGTATTGTGTCCCTGTCAAATTACAGCTGATGAGGCTTTAAGAAATTTAACGTATTCGGCGTGATTCCAGCTCGACCCATTGAGTAAAAGTAACACAAACACGAGGGTCCAGATTGAAAGACATTCATATTCCTCCATTCATCGGATTAAAAAAGAGATTCTGCTCTTTAGTTACCTGTTGCCATGGTGAATCATCGGTATCAGAGCTCTTCTGATGAGTGCTTTCTTTCACTAGTCAACAACTTGTTTAACTCAGAGTTGACACTGAGGAGCTGGGATCAACTAAAAACTCTGAGTTTCCATGTCTGCATTAATCAACTCGAAGTTTATTTGTAGACTCAGAGTTTGTTCAACCAGCTTCCTGGAACGGGGCCCAGATGTGTGCCGATGTTTACAATGACATCTACAAGAGGTTTTGCTTTTTTTCAATGTCAATAAGACTGTGATCTTTCCAACTTGCCTGGTCATTTAGTGCTTCCGCTCACTACACCATCTTGTGGTACAAAGCGGTACTGCACAAAAGTACAGCCGGGCCTTAGCTCAACTTAAACTGATATCACAACACGCAGATGTGTTAGACGTGAAGTCACAGCAGCAGTTACTTCACAGATGTTGCATTTAGCTCACTGTAGATATATTATCAGTGTTAATACACAACATCTGAAACTGATGGGAGGGATACCCTGCACTATAACACTGAGTATTCACTTGTTTCCCTAGCTGGAGGATGCTAAGACAGGATCAGGTCGTTGTGTTAACAGGAGGGGTCAACAGTCAGGGCCACTTGAGGACAGCCTATTGAGTGCTTCTCTGGTAGGCTTTCTGCGCTAATGGAAGGGTCCAGAGCTGTCAAAATATATTTGTGCACAAAGCCTAAACAAATGCACAATCCCTCAGAATGAATAATACAAGGACAGGAAGCTTTGGACAGACAGCCGTGTCACAACACTGACTTGCAACATCTCCAACAGAGTCAAACAAAAAAAGACAGATGAGGAGCTCGCTCAATAAAAAGACCATTAGGGCTTCTTGACGCGGCGTAAGAATGACAAACATGATTGAAAACCGCTGAAAACGATATCCACAAAACAAAGAGTTATCAAAACATTTTCCCCACCGGTCGCTCACGCTTTAGAGGCCGTATGTGAAAATGTCATGTTTGTGTAAAGGTTTTCTGGATTCTGTCGTTTACAATCGCTGTCTTCAAAGCTGAGATGTTGTTTATGAGGCTCCGGGGCTTGTGAAAAAGAACGCGCTGGCCAACGAGCTTATATGACTAACATATTTTGCCACAAATTGAAATGCTGTTTTATGAAGTGACCAATATCCAAAAGAGCTGTTCACAAGACTGTGATAATTGCTCACAGTTTTACAAAAGCATTTGAGATTCCACATTACTGATTTGGTTGAACATAATGAAACTGTTCATTCATATATTTTGTGCAAAGGCCATTTTTAATTTAATGTTTTTGATCACAGTTCACAGCTCATAAAATCAAGTCTGTTAATCTATTACAGTATTTCTATTATTTTTTTTACATACACTTGTGTTTTCTTGTGAAAGGTTTGTTCATGTGTGCACCCAAATCTTACCTGGGGCTCCTTTTCCATGGAGGCGATCATACCTGCAGCATTGCCGGGGTATTACTGTAGCTCAGGCTTTGATAACGACCTTCAGCTCATCTTTATTTTTGGGTCAGTGTTTCTTACCCTCCACAGATTCTCTGTGGGGTTCAAGTGAGTTTGCTAATCAATCAAGAAGCAATAACATGGGCAGCAATTGATTTGAGAGTCGTCTTTTGGCTCTGTGGACTAGTGCTAAGTCCTGCTGGAAAAAGAAATCAGCATCTCCATAAAGCTTGTCAGCAGGTGGAAGCATGAACTACTTTGTAGTCTCCTGGTAGATGGCTGCACTGACTTTGGCTGTGATTAAACACAGCTGAGCAACTGCCACCAACAGACAGCAGAAACTTCACACTGGACTTCAAACACCCTGGATTCTGCTCCTCTCCATTTTTCCTCCAGACTTGAGGATGAAGTGCAAAATTCAAACTCACCAACCACTTGATTACACTGCACAGCAATTACACATGCAGACGTGGTCACAGACCTGCTGAAGTTCAAACGGAAGATCAGAATGAGGAAGAAAGGGAACTGTCATGACTTTTATCTGAAAAGAGGACCACAGGGCAGCACTCCTGTTCTTCTCCTTGGAGATGTTTCTGACATCGTCTCTGGTTCAAGAGTGGCTTGATAATAGAAATACGAGAGCTGCAGCTCCTTCCTGAAGATGGCTGTGCATGGTGGCTCAATACTGTAACACCAGCCTCAGCTCAGTCCACTCCTTTTGAAGCTCTCCCAAGTTCTTGAGTCAACTTTATTTGACAGTCCTCTTAGGCTTTGGTCGTCCCTGTTTCCCTTCCAGTCAACTTTTATATCAATGCAGCCCTCTTATCACAGCCCACCTTTTCGTCAATGCCATTCTGTGGTTTATTCCCCTTGTGGAGGGTGTCGATGATCATCATCTGGTCAGCTGTCAAGTCAGCAGACTTCCCTATGAGCCTGAAAAAGTGTTTACAGTGTTTATACTGTATTAATTTTAATTACAAATTAAATATTCTAATAATTTGAGAATTTCTGATTTTGCTGAGCTGTAAGCCACAACTTAAAAACAACAAATAAATAAAGCCTTGAAATTTTTCACGAATAGAGAATTTAAGAAATTGTATCTTTTTTAGAATTTTTTTCACAACATTCTTTTTTTTCTTTTCCTTTTTTTTAAATATAAAAACTTTCTTAGTGTTACTTGTGAACTAGTCAGACTTTGTTCCTACTATTTCTTTCTTTGCAAAACATTAAATACTGAGGAAAAACAATTCCAGGCTGGGATTTAGAGAAGGGCCTCATTGTTTTTGTTTTTGATGAAATGCCTCCATTCCTCACTGAGACAACAGCGCATGTAGCCAATGCAAAGGGAAGATTTTGTGCACAAAGAGAAACTCAGATGGCTGATTCAGGACCAAAGCAGACACACAGACGATGGAAAGTGTCCAGATTTGAAGAAATACAGACCTAATAGCAGAGATGTAAATGATTACTTTTTTCAAGTAACGAGTAAAGTAAGGGATTACTATTGCAAAATCGGTAATTAGATTACTGTTACTTTCCCGTAGGAACGCTGCGTTACTGCGTTACTAAAACCGTGATTTTTTGCGAGAATGTCTCACGACAGTGACGTAAGCGAGTGCGCCGTTAGTGACAACAGCTGTGTGCAGCTCAACAATGAATCACATATCGATTGTGGGAGAGAGTATGAGCGTACAGCGTTTAAAGCGTGGAAGTACTGACCTTACTTTGAGTTTGATTCCATAAAAAGTGACAAAAACATTAGCGTCCGCTGTGCGTAGGAAGAAAACTTTTTACAGTGAAAAAAACCCCTAAACTTCCAAGCAAGCAGCAACGACATAATGGGAAATTCACAGAGAAACTCGCGGATTCTTCAACTGACCGCGGCACACCTGCACCAGGGTAAACCTCCGCCTACGGCAGTCCTGCTTTACCGGTGAAAATAGAGCAACAGGACCGCTGAGTCTTTGACTTTATTTATTTTCTGCTGTGTTTTACTTGCAGCTATTTGAAAGAGTGAGTGTAATGTGCTGGAACGTGCAGAAAACGTGCAGAAAATAGGTTTAAATATTAAACTAATTTATTCAAGTCAGAGAATGTTGCATATAATAAAATTTTTGCTTGATGCATAAAGTTAAAAGATTAAAACTGATAAAACAAGTAAAAAAAAGAGACTTTTCCATTTGATTACATTTTGTATGATGGATTATGTAGAAAAAGTAGAATTGGGCTGAAAGATCTATCGCTTTATCACCTCTTCAGGTTGTAAATCGTGTTTTTAAAAAGTAACTAAGTAACTAAGTAATTAATTACATTTGAAAATAAGTAATCAGTAAAGTAACGGGATTACTTTTTTGGGGGAAGTAATCAGTAATTAGTTACTGATTACTTTTTTCAAGTAACTTGACCAACACTGCCTAATAGGCAACACTTACAGATACAGTGTGACACAACTTGTAGACCGATATTAGAGAATGAAAAACATAACTGTTAACTAACTGCTTATCTGGGCTTTTCCAGTGGAGACGGAGTCAAAGGGATTGGCATCGCACTGGGTGTTTAGAGGAAGAGAAGGAAGGAGGGAGAATCGTCTTGTGGGTTGAGTGGGCAGACGTCACATCAGGGTAAAAAGCCAGCGTTTCCTTCACAGGCAGGCTGAGGCGGGATTAGGGCCTGCAGGCGGAGCTCCTGTCCGTTTTCTAAACACGCCTGCTGGTCGTGTCGGTCTGTTTGTCACTTCTGGAGTCGTGATTTGAATGAACCTTAATAATGTTTGGGTGCTTCAGTCAAGACACACTGCAAATAATCAGTGCTGGAAATATAATGCGTCAGAGAAATGGAGACATTAAGAAAACATGGTACTCACTCCAGGGAAAGAATTATTAGGCCAAGAAGCATTCCCAAAGTTGTATGTTGTTGGTGCTTTGAATGTTATTAAGTAATTTATATTAATATTAAATTTGAGGATTCCAGGTCAGCTATATCGCATGTTTATAAAAGCGATTAATCTACGAAATAGTTCAATAATGATCTGCATTTTCAAGTGGAAAACTCCTCACAGGGTGATAAATGGACTCTGCAGTAATGACCAACAGTGAATTGAAAAGAATGTCACTGACTTCCACAATAAACAACTTACTGAGAGTTACTGTAAATGATGCACTGACCGGACTCACATTACATGATTTCTTAATGACAAATTCCTGCTTATTAATGGATTTAAATTTGCTGCAGTTTTGTTCATGATTTCTTTGGACAAAGACAGTTTCTGTGGTTTTGCTTCTGTACACCAACACAATGGATTTTAAACCAAGAAATCAAGATGTGATTGGAGTGCAGATTTTCAGCTTTAATTCGAGGGGTTTTACACAAGTATCACAGTAACTGTTTAGGTTACATCCTTTTTTTATTCACAGTCCCTCGTTTTCACAGACTCAAAATTCATTGGACACCCGGACATGATTTTAACTATAAGGATTCTTTTTTGTACTTGCATGAAAAACCTTTGTAGTCACTGACTGCCTGAAGTCGAGAACACAGGGACATCATCAAATGCTGATATGCTCTTATAGGCCTAGACTGCCTTCACATTCAGTTACTGCTTGTATAGGTGTTTCTACATTCAGTTTTGTGTTTAGTAACTCAAAAGCATGCTCTGTTGGTTTTAAATCAGGTGACTGATCTGGCCATTGAAGAACATATCATTTCTTTACCTTGAGGTTGCTTCTGTCTGATCAGTTTAACAGCATTGGACTGAATATGATCAGAGAGTATCATCATCAGTTAACACCAATGATCTGGTTCCACCATCAGCCATACACAACCATGCCATAACACTGCCTCCACCACGTTTGACAGATAGTGTGGTGTGTCTCCATACTTTTTCCTTCTCCCATCATCCTGGTACACGTGTACCTTTGTTTCATCTGTCCAAAGATTTTATTTTCAGAACTGTGCACTCTTTTAGGTGGTTTCTGGCAAAGTCTAATCTGGCCTCATTGTTCTTAACATAATTTGTAGTTTTCGCCTGGTTGTAATCCCGTCATTGACATTGTGTTCGTGACTTGGTTAGATGTTGTGAAGCTATTATTCCTAACCATCAAAATAATTCTGTCTCTATGGTTTTTAAAGCGTTTTTGTAAGCAGAGTTGGACACTGGATTCATTCAGGAACCAGATTATTGATTTTTCTCTGATAGGTTTTATTTGGAAAAGAGACTTCACCTGGACATGAAGCTGCCTATTAGGTAAACTGTCCAGTTACATTCAAATCTCTGAAAAAGGGGGACCGTGTATAAAAAAAAATAAAAAATAATAATAATAATATACAAAATCATACAAATTAAAGGCAAAAGAAATAACTTCAGTGACATATTGTTTGATCTGCACAGAGGCAAAACCACAAAAATACTGACTCTAAGAACACACAGGAGAAACTGTTTTTCTAAACACTCGAATAGCTAAAAATGACCAGAATATTTGAGTGAACAAAATTAAAAATTTGATCCAAGGACCCACAAAGAAACAAAACAAACATTTATTTATTTCCGTATCAAAAGGTTCACATATTAGTACCAAAAATGTAAACTGGTCCAGCAGTGGGACTATGAAGATTTCATGCTGACACAGAGTTGCCTACATTATTAGAACATTACATTATTATCATTTGCCATAAACATTTCTATAAGCTTCAACAGACCATTGCAGATATTAGAAACACACAAAAGCAAACCTTCAGCCACACTGTTTCAGGCACTGGAGTCCAAAAGAATTTTGTATGTGTGACCAGTGCATGAAATATTGACGAGCAGGACAGCCACACTGTAGCAGACCTCTCCCTGAACTCTGTTTTCTCTGCAGGCATGTTCACCAACATTTGAGGCTGGCAGTGGCCCTGCTCTGCCAGCCCAGTCATTAGCTTCTCCACAGCATGCTCCCAAAGCTGTTCTGCTAATGGATGCCAAGTAAAGCCAATCCCTCCAGCACCCCCTTAAAGAACTTACACTCCACTACAGCCATGCAACAGTGGATTGCGCCATTGCCAATGTAGCCATTTGGATCATTACAGATACAAGTTCAATTCATTAACATCATTTCCCCAATTTTATTACAAACACAATAGTTAATTTCAAACATTACGTAGAAAACACTTACCAATATTTCTTGAGTGCTTAAATAGCGGTAATGTTAATCAATGAACATTTAACAACTATGATACATACAGTTCGTGTTACTTGTGGAAGAGGAGGCCGCGTTAGTTGCTGCAATTTAAACATTTTACATGCCTGCCTTTTATTTTCTGGCACGCTGTCTACAGATTGGGTGAGATTAAGAGCTACACTGTAGTGTCCCTATTGCTCCAGACACCATTTGAACTGTCTGACGACCGGCACAGCCTCACTCTTCACCGTCGCACACATAGTTAACAGTACTGCATTCAGTAACTATAAATAGGATAATTTGTTAAGACTTACGTCACGTACAACGTAATTACAACTAGAAAATCTCCAAGTATCCCTACAGGTGACAGCTTACATATATTATCACAGTAAATACGGTTCTATTCAAAACCTTCACAGAAATCCACAGTACACCAGTATTTTCAAGGTATAAAAATAAGTTACAAATCTGGATAAATATTTTACACAAAACAGCTATAAAATGATGCTGTGTTATCTGACAAGCTTGCACAAAACAGGTTTTTTGTTGCAGTTTTTTTACACTACTTGGAGTTAATATGTTTGGTTCTTGTTTAAAAAAAAAAAACAACAACATTCATTTCATTTTCTGTTAAACACAAAGGTTTTAAAAATTTTCAGTCCCATTTGACATCACACTTGGCTACAACAATCATTTTATATACAAAGCTGGAGAGGGAAAAGGAGAACTGCAGAAAAGCCTGTTTCCTTTTATCGCCATGTCACTCCCCCCATTCAGCAGAGACGGATGAAGAGCGTCCCATACAGGAACTTCAACTTAAGCATCAAGTCCAAAGATGACTCCTTACAGGCTGAGCACAAAGACAGGAGAGGAAACAGAGATGGAGACTCGAGTTTTTAATCTGCCAGCAAAGAGATTTCAGTAAGAAAAAACTGGATCTATCCTCGGTGTTCAGACACTGAGCTGACTTCTTTACATTAAGAGCTTTTAGTGCATTTTTTTTTTCCTTTTTTGGATGTACTTCACTACTGCGGTCAATTAATGGAATAATAAACAAAGTCCAAATAAGAGCTAATGTTTGAATGAGGCTAACAATTGCCAAAGGCTGTGGCTTCAAAATGGCCTGTTTCTCAGTTAACTGGCTTCATGCTACACAGGAACTGCCGAGCTGTGGGCGATAAGTAATCCTCTGTAATGATATTTCACTACAGGGAAGTCACAGCCACGGGTAGCAACACTGCAGACGCACGAACATTATCGTCAGTGCATCATTTGATCTACGTCACAGCGGGAAGAAAAAAGACATTTCAACTGCATATGTGTATTTAACAGCCGAGGTGGCGAGCAAGAATGAGGCAGCAGTTCTGTCTTATCTGCATACACGCACCAACACCACGGTGAATTTCAAAAACCATGCACTCATCTTCACACAAGAGTCTGATGTGACTTTAATGATTCACGCATATATGTTTTAAGCGTGTCTTGAGACTTTTTGCACGTCACTGAAAACATTGTTGCTGCTGCAAACTTCCACAAAGCTCCCACTTTAAATACTTCACTAAAATAATTCGTATAAACAGTGTGTGTGTGTGTGTGTGTGTATTAATGATGCTGTAGTAAGAAAACTACATAAAATATATTGTTATCCAGTTGCTCCTTTAAGTCCTGTACTGTTCGTTTGTAGCTCAGGTTCACATTAATAGCCTATTCAAGTTACTTGTGTACCTGCTGTAATTGATTAACATGACTACTAGTTGGCTTTGAACCAACATACATGCCTTTGTATATAGTAGAGAGTGTCTAAAATCCATTTTTTAAAATGATTTTATTTATACTTCACAAACACCTCGATGTTGAACATGTTCAGCTTACCTGCGCTTCAGACGCTTTTGAGGAAGTGCTCTGAAAAGAAAGAAACATTTTTAGGACATCCCACAGAGTTGAGTCTGTTCATCTGCACGTAGCGTTTTTAGTGGGAGAAACGTTGTAGATAGAAAACACTACGTCCAGATGAACAGACTCAACTCTGTGGGGTATCCTTACCTGGACGATTTAGCATGCATCAAGACACTTTTTCAAGAGAATCTTCGTGTGCTTGAGCTGATTTCAGGCGGATACATTTCATCACGGAAGCACTGCCACTATGACGGTCTTTTATTCCATCTCATATACATGAACAGGAGTCCAAACAAATAATATCTGCTGCCATAAGCAGCAGCTACAACATTTGTTTTGGGATTTCATGCACGAGGACAACCTTGACATAAATTGGCTAGGTGCTGACGGTTATATTCAACTATGAAACCAGAGTCCAGCAGCAGCCTCTGCAGTTACTGAGCCTTCACCTCTAATTAAAATCAGCCAGCCTGTGTGCTGATTAGCACACTTGTGTGCCATATATCTCTGGTAAGATGACCACTTTGTTATTTTAGGCACATTGTTCCTCTTTCAGGATTCATTTTCAGACTTTTATGGGGTGCCATAAAGTTACCCTTGTTTTCTCATGTCAGTGACGAGTGCAAGTCTAGAAGAGCTGTGCAGGATTCAAATAATATCATAGCTAATGTTTAGTGGTGTGTGGTGCACTTGAAGACAGAAAATGTGGTCCACTGAGTTGCATTTGCACAACAGCAGGAAATTATTTTTTCCTGTATTAAAACTGTATTGTGACAAGTTCCATTTTTTTTAAAAATCAAAAGAAATTAAAAAAAAAAACAGGGTCATGTGGAGAGCAACACTAACAACTTATTATTCATTTTATGAATTTATCAGTTGCTCAGTAAAATGCAATCTGCATATATGCAAGTAACAGAAAAATGCATCTGTACTTTAACCAAAAGCTGACCTCTCTGACCAGCCTGCACAACAGATAATGTTTTTCGCCTTACAAGGAACACAAAACGCGTTTTCTCTGTATCAGGTTGTTGAATCCAATCTGCTAAAATCATGAGTTGGTGCCACCTGCTGGAAGAATGGTAAAGCACATGGACACAAACAACCTGACAGACCTACTTGCAGAAATTCTCACATACACATAGCTGTGCAGGCAAAAACCTTAAACACACAAGTGTCATTTTAAATAGGTAATATTTACCCATGTATTTGACTGCAGTAAAACACCGATCTGCAGCACTGTGCCATTGTGCATTCAGACATGCATGCATGCAAACAAAAAGGTCACTGGCATTGTCACACACTCACCGATAGATGTTGGGATCTAATAGCATGGCTGTGTCCTGTGGCAACTGGGATAAGTGCACCACTTTAGTCTTCAGCTGAGATCGCTCGGTTTCATTCACCCACACATCAGGCAGTCTGCGAGACAGCACACACATGCAGAAAGAGGACATGTGGTCAGATTTCAAGGTTACAAGACGAAGATGAGGATACCGAGGACGGAGTGGGAGTAGGGTCGAACGGAGCAGGGTGGGAAAGATGTAGCCTCAGTGAGTCAAATGAACACGTTAACACCTATCTCTGAAGACTAGGTAGGTTTCTATAAGGAACCAAACCACAGAAACAGACATACGTGCACAAGTGACCAGACTAGCACACACAAAGGGTGGAAAAAGTGTACCTTCCTCTCATTTGCATGATCAGATCGTATGTGTCAGTGATTTCTTTTGCAAATTTTACTACAAAATGGAAAAACTGGCTTAGAAGTACAATGAGAACAGACTGATTATATTCCCCCTTAAAATTCAATTAGAGAGTGTGTTATATTAAATGCTGAACTGAGCAGTAGCACCTTACTGCACCCACAGTATGGGAGTGTGCCGAGTAATGGCGTGGCAAGTTGAGGTGCAAAAGAAAGAAACAAAGAGCTTAGCAAGTCTGCTGCGCTTCCCCTCCTTCCTACAGCCCCCACCTCCCCGTCTCCACCCCCAGCGTTCCCCCGTCACTATGTGCGTCATCACAGGAGCCCCCAGAGACAGACACACACACACACACACACACACACACACACACACACACACCAGGCGGCTGCTAGGCAAGCATGCAGTCACCAAGCCAAATCAGTCATTCACATGCCTAGTCAGCCCATTCAGCATTATGGTGTGCAGGTATCGCTTCAGATGTTGCAGAGTTGAAGGTAGAGGTGAAGAACTAAAGAGAGAAAATATAATGCAAAACTGACAAATGAAGGACAGGAAAGTATGGAAGGAGGGAAAGCAAAATGAAGTGGCAGTGGAGGCAGGGATGGCACACATTAAAGTAAAATGATTCACTTCAGTAGTTGCAAAAACCCTTTTATGGTATGTTTAAGTGCCTGGAAGGTGCTGCTAGCTGCATAATGTATATATATATGCTTTTGCTCAAGTGTGTGGTTGCAAAGGACTACAAAATACTCTAAATCATGCAAAAACATAGCTTGCTCATGCAAATGCTGTTCCAATCATTGTTAGATAAGGGCATATGCTGTCTGTTTGGTTGTTGTTGTTTTTTAAGTTTGAAAAAAGTAAAGAAGTGTGATGCTAAGTTGTTTTCCTTTTTGATTCTGCAGTGCACAAAGTCCCTCTATCCCCTTTAATGGTGGGGAGAGAAGAAAGAGGAAGCTGAGAAGAGGCAGAGATACGACAAGAAACAGCCCCCTTCAAAGCAGCTTTACAGTTTGGATTACTCTTGAGTTAGTGTCGTTCTCCAAAGCAAACCTCAAATGACAGAGGTGGACCTGCGGAGTGTTAAAAATGCAGTAAACACCTGTGTGTGTGTGCTCGTACTTACACATGTAAACATCTCACAGTAAGTGCGCTGTGGTACTGATGACTTATTATATCCTTGTGTCTGGGAAATGCATAAGAAGGCTGCACTGGGGGGAGTGGGGGCAGCATGTTGCACGTGTCGAAAATACACACACACAAACACTCCCAAAGTGCTCATATCATTCACAAACACACATGCACATTTTCAAAGCCCTAAAAGATCGAAAAACCCCATTCAGTCACATAAACCAAATAAAGACAAATGGATTTGTTTTATTTTCAGGAGGAAAATTGGGAAGGTTATTTGCCTCGCGTCTTTATGAGCCAGAAATGTATATTGTGCGGGAGGCCCTCTGTTGAGAAAGCTACTGGGGAACGCCTGCCAGAGTGAAGCTCGTCTTCAACCCTGAATTGATGGCTGGCTCCAGGCCTTGAAGCTCCCAGTGGTGACAGAAGCAAAAGGTTTATCATAAACCACTAAAGAGTATAATCAGATTGGTAAAATATTAAATGGCTTTATATGAAGTGTCCTGATAAACTACAAAGAACAGGAGGCTCAGAAAGCCGGTTCATTGACTATAAAACTCACTGCAGCCTAAAGAGAGGCTACACCCCATCGGCACCCCAACTTCCTATTACGATTTTACACCACAATACTTTAGGAATGGTTCTATTTAAAATACAATATACTTTTATATATTCTTAAAAACGAATTCAAACTTCTGAAATTCTGAGATTTTAGATGCGTTTTGTCTTCCCAGAGATCACGTTACTCCTTGCTTAGTCAGGTTTACACCACAGATTCAAACCCAAGACCTAGTTGGTAAAAATAGCAACAGTGCTAACCAAAATCAGTTTAACAATTAAAAAAAGCAATGTAATCAACATGATAAATGCTCAAAGAATAACCTCCTCCTTCACTCTATTATGCTTACTGCCAAGGAGTCAAGTCACACCTACTCTACTCTCAGCCAGGAAAAACCCATTCATAGTAAATAGAGCATAGGTTACATCAAATGGACATTCACACTAATTTTTCCTAAAATAAAAATAAATTTATTCTCCTTTTTTTGAGAGGAGAGGGGGGGGGGCTTACATACATGTCTACTACAGACAGAATGCGTGGAAGGAAGTGGATGTTCTTGACACGGTCTTTTTCTTCCTATCAGATCAAATTAGCAGCTCTTGAGTTTCACAAGCAAACTTAGGAATAGCAGTGATGCAGGTTTATGCATTAATTCTTTTGCCTCGTGTCAAAATTTATGGTGCAGAAGTAACTGGTCAGAGACCCACCAGACAATCCCCCCAGTGTGCTTTCAAAATGTAGTCAGACATCATAGATCAAAGCTACATTGATCTTTAGTACATTTAGAGACAATTCTGCATGCTTACTCTTGCAAACTTGTGACAAAGTTCCCCGGGGCAGACTGAAAACAGAGCAGGGTAAAAAAAAAAAGAAAATCTAATTTTACACTTTTTTCCTTTTCTACACAGTGAATACCCCCCCCCCCTTTTTTTTCCCTTTTTATAAAACTGTTTCTGCTTAAGTGACTAGAATAAATATTAAAGGTGCTTCTTTTGGAAACTGTTGCTTTTTGTTAGATCTCCACTAGCTTGTATGGCAGCTGCCTAAAAGTAAACAAAGCAATAAAAAAAATTTGGATTTTGGGAAAAAAAACATAACAAACATTTAAGAGATAAATCCATGTTGGGAAATATAAGCTCCGTCTAGTTTTTTCATAACTATGTGCAGGACAGATTCGGTGGCTGGAGGTGTTCATTGTCAGTGACTGTGTATTCTAGTGTTAGTTATTCAAAAGCAATCAACAGCGTGCAGGGGAATCCACTCACCCATCCATCAAAGATTAGACTCCAATTATGGTTCTCTCGCTCTCTCTCCCAGCCCTCCCATCCCCCTTTTTCTCCTCAGTGAACTGCTGGTAAATCTCAGTTCATAATGGCTCATGTTAATCAGTTACTCATTAATCCAAATGGAGTTAATGAGTGTCAGTCACACAGTGAATGGTTAGCTTGAGCATTAATAAACATGACTTCCCACATTCACACAGCTAATCATTGACTCAGTGGCTGAGAAACTTATGTGCACACATGCACATTGCAGCCTATATGCTTACATTCTTCCTTATCCTTAGGGTATTCTACCAAATTACACATTTAGAGCAGCCTCAGATGTGTGTAGGACAAATGATGATGGAGTGACTTTCGACACTTTGTCTGCTTTATCATCATTTACAGTTCCTCACAAACTAGGCAGTGTGTGCTGTGACTTTTTTCATCCTATAAGTGATGTCATCACTTACAGTCTAATTCCTTGCACTATCCCACAGATGTGATAACATGTTTTTCACTCATTGTTGAGTGTTTCTCATTTTGGGCTGATCTGCTGCTCTTTTCTCTCTACCAGGTTTCTTTTTCTTTTGGTCTATTAGTCTGTATTTCATATTACCTTAGTGTCAAAACTCCCCCCGAGACCCACAATGAGCCTGTCAGTGGAAAAGATATCAGGCACCTCCGTCAGTTCACTTTGTTTTAACCTCATTGTCACTCCCATGGAAACACTTTGCGCCTTTTCTGACTTCCAACTTGTCTTCTCTTCCAGTTTTTAGCTGGGAGAAAGCATACTTCATTCTTACAACATCCTCACCACTTTCTCCACTTCTCCTCAAGGTAAATATGCTTTCTTAAAAAGAGAAATAAAGGCCAGACTGACTTAAAATTATTCTGAACTCACAAACATATGTGTGGCGGTAAGACTACAGTGGTCAGTGTGCAAGTCTAATAAATCCAAGGGTAGTTTTTCATGAGCTTTCATTTCTTGTGCAGGGTAAGAACATTTCTATGCATGTATTAGTGAACGAGGCCGAATGAGATCAAGTGTTCTTTTCTTACTTCTCTTGCTAGTTAACGAGACCTGGCACAGGTTCTTGGCTATGGATGAAAAGCTTCTTGTCTGAAATCATAGATTTATTGTTTTACAAACCGGTAAATGTGCCCCGAAAATCAATGTAAACTAAAAAATGTGCCTCTGTAAGAAGAAAGCCTGACAGACTAAAGAACTTTATCCAACAAGAGGTGGCAAAATAGTCACCTCTAAACTTAATAGAAAAGACAGCCTAGCAAATGTTGTACAAGCAAATTTAGTTCGGTCCCCTGGTCAACTTTCATCTGTTTAGAGGTACTCAAGCCACCCTCACAACCACACGGCTTAAGACATTACTGTAACCCCCCTCCGTAATGGGATAATTATCCATATTAATGACCCAAGCACTCCTCTGGCCCAAGGCAAATGTATGACTCAGTACTACCACTGCCTTCTTCTGCATGAACCAAGGCGTCTCATTCTTGCCTTCCATCTTTCTGTTAAATCCCCTCCCTATCATTCATTCCCTCTGATTTCATTCTGCCTCTTCCTCACATTTCTCACTCCCACAGCCATTTTGCTCCCACTCCTATTTCTCACTTTCCTCCTATCTCTGTCCCTCCTATTCTTTTCCTCATCTATTCTGCCTGCATCTGTCTTTGGGGTCTCAGCATCAATCTCAATCTTTGTCTCTCTGTTTGGAATTAATTTGAGAAATGTTTCCTAATCACCAAACTTCATCTCTCTCTTCCTTTCCCCACTCCCTTATTATTTCTCCCCACATTAGATTAAACTCCCACATGCATGGAAAGCAGAAGGCTGTAGAGGTGGATCGGAGATGGGAAAAGGAAAGAAGAGGAGGATGGACTGCAGAAACATCAGAGAATAAAGATTTTTCTACAGTCTGTTCACTGGAAGCTTTTAGCAGACAGCTGAATTTGCAAACTCGTGCCAGTACTCCCGTCTTTGCCAGGTCCCTTTGTTTTCAAACTATTTCTTTGCCACCGCTGACCTTGTTCTCGCTCCCCTTCCTTCTCTGTTTCTCTAGTTCTTTCCCGCTTATCTCTAGTCATCCTTGTTCTCTTTCTCAGTCGGCATTCTGATCATTTTCAGATGCCTTTCAGTCAAAACCTTTAATAGGAGTGTGGGAGAGTTGGGAGTTTGGTTGGATCTACCCGTGAGCAAAAGCCCTACTGACAATCACAGAGTTCTGTGAAGCTCTCTCTCTTTTTGCTTCCAATGTTCACCTCCAGTGGACTGAGCCCAGGAAGGCTAAGCTGGCAAAAGGCATTTAAACGGGTGATGACTGTGCAGAACGGTCCAAGTCTCAGTGGGCTTAGTACAAGTTTATCCATTCATTCAGCCAAGTAAGGAAGATTTATAACAAGCCCCGACATGAAGGAAGCCCAGATCGCTGCATGTGCAGCTGGATGACACATACTCGTACAAACTGCTACAGCTCAAAGAGGTAAATTTTGTACAAGTTACAGATGTGGAGGTTTGTACAAGAGGTGTTGAGCTGCCTTGTTGTACACTGGTTACATTTACATATTATGGCTTACAAATATTAGTATAAATTATTATTATTGTGTGGCCATGGCTGAGGTGGTAAAGTATGCTGCAAACCTGCCCTTGGACAAGACACCGAATCAGATGGTAGGTGAACACCTTGCATGGCTGCGCTGCCACCATTAGTGTGCGAATGAGAAACAAGGATAAATGGGACTATATCAGTGCAGACCATTACCCCCAAGCACCTTGTAACTTGAGTTTTGCAAGGTCCTATAGAAATAAAGTATATTACTTTTTAACATTCCACATTAATTATTAACAAACGTCAGAGTGCACGTCTTCTCCTTCTCAGTGGGGTTAAACTAGTGAATAAGTTCATCTCGTAGTCAGACCCAGAAGTATTTGCACGACAAGGTTACTACAACAACTTAAAGACTGTCCCGTTTACAAGGCAGACATGTAAGTGTCAGGTTCAGTTTCAGTTCAAAACCCAAGATGGTTCATACAGACGCCCCTGAAGCATGAATAGTCTCACAATTTAGAAGTCAGAGGAGGCCTGCCAAAACATCTTTAAAACATGCTGGCACTTATTTTTTGGCTTATACACAGTCTATCAAAAACAAGCATCCCATTTCAAAAGGATATATTTTTGAAAGTAATGGACATAGAAGCCTGCAGTAAATTTTAAAATACATATCTAAATATAAAGCTTACAAAATGTGTCTCCCTCCAGACTTGTGGCATATATCCATACGATAGTCAAACCCATCCCTGGAGACACTGCAGTCGTTATACTACATACTGGCAACCACATGAAATTCACAAATCCCTCCTTTCTAACGGTATGTGTTTCGATCATTGCCAGTGAACAGCTAAGGAACTAAAGCACTATGAAATCGAAAGCTTACACCCTGTATATTATTTAATATAAGGCAAATGCTCATGCAGATCTATAATAACATGTAGGAAACGTTTTACTCACATGTCCTCAGGTGTCCAATGCAGAAGAACCTTGACCTTGCCAGACCCCTCTTTCCTTTTGGCTAGCACCTACACAGACAATCATGGGAGCAACAAAACAAAACAAAACATTAAGCTGGCTTCAGCAAGGAAGATTCAGAACAAAGTATTTACACAGGCATACAATTTAACCCAAATGGCTGTTAACCTTTACATTTCAAGCCCCTTTTGCTGCTTTACATGAGCACAGACGTATCGGGTTTTAGTCTGTATTGCAGCATTCTCTCGCATCTGTGGAGAAAAGGCTTCAAAGATGTGTCTTATTTCTGGCCTCACCTCTCTAATGAATAATACGGTTACATGCTTCAAACATCCTACCAAGTGATTCAGTGCTCATTTTGCTTGTTAGTGTAATCATCAGCCGGTCTTAATAATGCATGTGAGAGCTCAGTGAGATTTCTATTTTCAGGGTGCTCTATGCCCCGCAACACACTGCAAGACCAAGAAACTCATTCAGACAGAAGATAAAGCACATGAGACATTTCCATCGTCACAAAGTCACTGCTCCTGTTGCGGGTTATGTCACAACCGAAAGCTTCAACACGTTAGGCAGGAATGCGTTTAGTGGAGACCAACTCCTACAGAGGAATGTTTGCATCACAAACCTGTGTTCATTTTTGCTTTGGTTTCAATACAAACCTTTTGCACAGCCACTGCAGCTACAAACTTCAAGGCTTTTCTTCTTTGAAAATACAGTTGAGACTATACAAGACTTCCTGCCTATCTAGCCCTTTTCATGCATAGCATTTCATCTTTCATGCTGTGTTGGTTTATAGTAAAACTGGTGTGGAATTCACAAATATTGTCAGTAGGGAAAAGAAAAGCAAGAAAAATAACCAGGAGAGGCAAAAATAGCCACAGATATAACCTCTTGCGTCAATTGCCTTTTTTTTGAGGGGGTCTGTTTTTAGGATTGTGAATGAGCTCACATGTGAAGAACTTCTCTTACGCACATGAATTTTTGAGATTATTTTTGTGACTCCAGGGACTAGCTCTGGCATTGATGGAAACTGGTTTGAGGACAGGAAGGAGCAGGCTCCACTGAGACAAGACACAGAGACAGAGGCAAGACTCGCTCTCCTCCTCTTACAACGGCTCCTGCATTTCACAAAACGCATGATTTTTGTGTTTTAAGTAGCTTCAGTCTGTTTTATTTATCTGAGATCCCACTAACCTCAATGATAAACAGATACAGCTAATTGATAGATAATCTGACAAATTATGTATTTTCATCTTCCTCCACCTTTGTGATGTTTTGAGGAAAGCAAGGAGGACACAAACATGACCTGTAATAAACTGATTAACTTTAAAATAAGCAAAACAAAAAAATGAAACGAGGACTATTTAGGCTAGGTTAGGTGAGATTAATTTTGTTGTTTCTGGACTTGTGCCTTAACATTTGTCTGCTAGACGCTTTGCAAACAGCAGCCAAGTTGGCAGATCAACCATGTTCCCTTTGTCTGCAATACAGTGTGCAGACACACAAGTCTTGACAAACACAAGGAGGGATATCAAAGCACCTAAAACAGGGTGATTGATTAATAGCTTGGGGAATTAAAAGAGTTACTTACCATCTGATCGTATCTCGATACACTGCCCGTGATAACAGGCATGTCTAAATGGTATCACAGTGATACAGTGTGATACACTGAAATGTGACATACAGTGATATAAATCAGGAAGTCTGCAAATGTCACAGCTGCAAACAGCCGTGAGATAACTGCCAGTTTAAGTCACTTTCAAATATTCATTATTATTCACAAAGCACTGGTTTTGGAGTTTGCTCGTCTTCCCTGTACCAGCGGGGGTCTCTCCTCCCAAAAACTTGCATGAAAGGTTAAGTCCCGATCTAAAATTAACCGCAGGTGTGGCTGTGAGAGCATGTGGTTATCTGTCGCTCTGCGTTTTGTCTCTGTTGGACTGCTGACCGGTTCAGAATGCGACAGCTGGGACAGGCTCCAGCCACCCCAATGACCCCACGTAGTTAGCAGTTTCTGACAATTCAAATTAGAGGAAAAAGTCTGGAGCACCTGTTTATATATTATAGGAGAAAGTGATACAGTACATTTCCCTACCGATATTATATCTCACTTAAGCAAAAACAGACAATCAAAACAGACTTGCACCTCTTTGCTAACTGGATTCTACTTAAAATGCTCTCAGATGTGCCTCTTCCAACTTTCTAACTTAGTCCTCAGAAGATGTAAAAACTCCTGTCAGACTATTAGTCACATCTCATAAATAAGCACCGTATCTCATTTGTTCTTGCTTATCTCCCTCTTCCTTTATCTGCTAGCTCTCCAGCTTCGTCAGTTCACACGGAGAGGAACAGTTTCTCAGAGACAACAGCAGGGCTTGTATACGAGAGTCAAACTCCTGTGCTAGCTGGAGTGAGCCCTACTTGAGTGTCTTAAGCCCCGCGGGTAAGACTCAGTGCACTAACCAGCTGCTTTACTGCTTTTTTATTTAAAAATGCATAGCTGCTAACTTATGCCCTCAGGCACCTTGTAGCACCAGGTTAATAATCACAAGCCAAGCCTACACTTGAAAGGGCCATGAACATGTATGTAAAGAAGTGGGCTTGTGTTTAAGCAGCATGAAGTGATTTGTGAGCTGAGTGGTCTGATGATGATGGTCTGTGCTTTAAGGGACAGATCTTAATCCTCTATAAACCCAGGGGAGGACGGTAAGAGAGGGGGAAGTAAAAGAATGGGAGGGAGAGAGAGCAGGAGGACTTAGGGAGTGAACAGCAGATATTAATGTGGCTCCAAAACAAAGCAGTGAAAACTGCAGGAATCCAGCTGGGGGAGGACAGGCCTGCTAAAACTGGGTGCCTGTCTAGTGTCATGGGGTCAAGCTGTGGATGACGCAGATTGGTGCAATAACAAAAATATCCCATCATAAACATGACTGAGTTGCTCCAACAGGTCAGCAGACCCATTGGCCAAGCTCCACAGAACCCCCCACGGCTTTGCTCCATAACCCCAGGCCTGGGAGGGTCCACTGGGGCCAGGGGTCTAACTCAGCATCGCAGCCCGTCACCACAATCCTTCAGGGATTACAGAGAAAGAAAATCTATGCCCAACTGGCAAGATCTCCTTCCGATTCCATGACCCTAACCTTCACTTAACCCCTGTTCCCTGTCCTCACTCTCCAAGCCTGTTTCTCTCCATTTGTTACTCTCCCTCCCTTGACTGGTTCTTCCTCCTTCTGACTCTGTGTCCAAATAGTTACCTCTCTTAACCTCTTCCCAAGCTTTATCTTCAAATTTTCCCTCCCTGTCTTTAAATTCTTGGCTGCTGCAGCTGACCGGTTGAGGTTTATAGAGGCAATGCAAAGGAGAAAAGAGCTGAACAGGAGTCCTGTAAAAATAGCATTAAAGAGGTACAGTGAATACAAAAAGTGTAAACACCCCTGTCAGTAATCAAAAGGTACATCAAGAAAGTAGTAGTTTAGGGGTGTACACACTAATGTGCACCTAACTGGCCAGATTTGTTTGTTTTTCCTTTGAACTGTACCGCTTACATATTTGTGATTTATTGTGTGCTCATTTACTAACATCACAAAAAATTACACTGGATGAATCATTGTTGTCATCACTGAGACAACTGCAAATGTGTTGTGCAAAATACCCTTTTTAATACCGAAACAAACATTTTAACAGAACCGGGCTCTGTTTTTAAACGACCCTTTTACTCCTGTGTGTTTTTCATGGTGGTTAAAACCCTTTTCATAAAGGCTGGTTTTATTTTGAGGCTAAAGGAGAGACGTTTTGTTTCCCGTTTCTGATCAGCCAGTGGTGATGCTCTACAACAACGCTTTTAAGAATTGTTATATCTTTTTGGGAAAATGTCAAATGGAAATATTTCATAGCTAGAGTGGTACAGGCCGGTAAAATAGAATAGATTTCTGCCTGGAGATAACAAGTGTAAACAGAATTACTGACACTGGCAGGAAAACTGCTGCTTTACAAATGTAAAGAGAGACTGCGCCGAGAAAGGAGTGGGACTGTGTGTGTTTCATGTACACCATGTGAACAAAAGAGGATTAGGCAGCAGATGATCCTTACTCCCCCCCCTCAATCTTTTTGAAGAACACCACATCACTCAATCTGAACTGGAGTCAGAGTGCTCCCTTGTGGAAATGCATTAGAATAGCAGCTACAGTTAAGTTTTCTTAACAGAAAATCCATTTATCTAAGGAATTTTTGTCAGAAAAAAAGATTTTTCTTCCTATGAGAGCTCACATGTGGCTCCAGTTTAAGGTGAAAAGGGCACTTTACCACACATTAATAATGTATTCTGCACAAGGCTCAAAATGGGGAAAGCTGCACACATAAAACACACCAATTGTCTTTCCTGTGAAGCCTGATTTAGAGAAAAACAACATCAGGCCTTGGGCTGTTGCTACAGGTTCAATTCAAGTGCAAAGAGGACAAAAATCTGCAATCCTTGGAGGATTTCAATTGATGACTCTTTCATGTCCCGTCTTATTTATATAGATTTTTTTAAATAT
>NW_005187428.1:1515916-1565454 GCF_000239375.1 Pundamilia nyererei | reverse complement strand
TATAGATATATATATATATATATATATAAATAAATAAATAAATGTGGGATGTACAAAAAGTAACATTACAGTGCCATAAATTTACAAACGAGCAGCTTTATTGGTGTCCCTGAAGGGAAGACGAAAGATTTAGATGACGCTGAAGACAAAGTCAGCTTCAAATTTTATTGCTCATTATGATGATGAAGGTCTAAACCATCGTTGAAAATGTTATTAATTTCTTATGTGTTCTTTCGGATAAATGACTTTGGGAAAGTTCAGCTGTGTTTCCTGAAAATATTCTTTATCTTATTTGATCTTGGTGCTCTGACACACAAGCGTTCCAACCTTGTTTTCTTATTTACTGCATTATAGAGTAAAAGATTTTTTGGTTTATCAAATCATTAGAAATGGCAGCAAAAAGCTCAAATTTCTATAAAATTATGTAACCAACTCAATGCCTTAACTGTACATTGATCAGCTGTACATTTGCACTCATTCACAAAGGGCCTATTTTGAGCCAAGAGAAATCAAGTCCTGTTCCAATTATATAAGAAATAGACTTTTAACATACAAAAGTAGCGAGAACCTGGAGACCAACTAGTAAGGGTGTATAACTTATAACACGTTACTGTAATCCCATTACTTTTGTCAAGTAACGAGTAAAGTAAGGGATTACTATTGCAAAAACGGTAATTAGATTACCGTTACTTTCCCGTAGGAACGCTGCGTTACTAAGACCGTGATTTTTTTGCGAGAATGTCTCATGACAATGACGTAAGCGAGTGCGATATTCGTGACAACAGCTGTGTGCAGATAAACAGTGGATCATATATCGATTGTGGGAGAGAGTATGAGCGTGCAGCGTTTAAAGCGTGGAAGTACTGACCTTACTTTGAGTTTGATTCCATAAAAAGTGACAAAAACATTAGCGTCCACCGTGCGTGGGAAGAAAACTTCTTTTTACAGCGAAAAAACCCCTAAACTTCCAAGCAAGCACCGAGAGCGCAATGACGTAATGGGAAACTCACAGAGAAACTCGCGGATTCTTCAACTGACCGCGGCACACCTGCACCAGGGTAACCCTCCGCCTATGCCACTCCTGCTTTACAGGTGAAAATAGAGCAACAGGACCGCTGAGTCTTTTACTTTATTTTCTGCTGTGTTTTACTGGCATCTATTTGAAAGACTGAGTGTAAACACACAAAAAAACAAAATATTTTATGTGCTGGAATGTGCAGAAAATAGGTTTAAATGTTAAACTAATTTATTCAACTCAGAGAATGTTGCATATAATTAACTTTTTGCTTGATGCATAAAGTTAAAAGATTAAAACTAATAAAACGAGATTTAAAAAGACATTTTTCCATTTGATTACACTTTGTATGATGGATTATGCAGAAAAAGTAGAATTGGGCTGAAAGATCTATCGCTTTATCACCTATTCAGGTTGTAAATCGTGTTTTTAAAAAGTAACTAAGTAATATATACTTTTGAAAATAAGTAATCAGTAAAGTAACGGGATTATGTTTTTGGGGAAGTAACTTGACCAACACTGATCTAAAGTAGCAACTTCCAAGACACAAAAAATTAACTCTGAAAGGCCAAAACTGCAGTACCTCTAACTGCCAAATGCAAGTCAATCCCCAAAGCAAAACTATGTGCAAACGCACAGCTAAAAAACGTGAAAAAGCACATTTACTGTTTGTTCTCCATGTGTCGTTTCTCCCTTCACAACAACTGAGTGACTTTTATTTTATTTTTAATGTATCATCCGAGAGTTATACTGATAGGTCTGAAAATGAAGTCTGTCTCTGCTTTGACTGCCAGGCGTATGGACAAAGGCCTTAATTCTGCCAATTCAAAGCTGTGAACTGGACCTCTAAACCATCTCACATATGACCATGACAGCCACCAGGCTTTTTCATTCTCATACAAATAGCTGATGAGCAAATGTCAGTCATACAAATTTGCATCTGAAATCAAAAAAGCTATTCTTATTGCCTTTGTTTGCCATTACCATTTTTGTGCTGTTAGTGATTTTTAAACCATTTTTAATGGCTTTATTTTCCAAATAATGCGGCCTGCAGTGTGCCCAAAAAGTGTGTTTCAATCTGGTGAATGAATTCCTAGTGGTTAATAGTCTTAGCACTAACATTTTTAAGACATCAGGATATTTTGAGGAAATCAGTTTAACTGTAAATTATTTTTTTTATTTTACATAAGTAAAGAGTGTTTTAGATATGACCAGAGGGAGCCAAAATTGTTTCTGGTCTAACTTTAAAACAAACTTAATATTTTACATGCATTTCCCTTTCTGCGTGTTTGATTTAATCTCTCTACTCTTCCAGTCTTTAACAAACACAGCAAGAGGCCAATTAAAGCTGGACATGAAGAAGAGGAAAGCATAAAAAAGGAGAAAGCCTGCTCTCTCTGAACCGCCCCCTCCCCCGTTGTGTGTAAACCCATTAAAATGGAAAAAAGACACTAGAAAAACTACAAGACATTCAGTCAAGCACATACCGTACTGTGAAAGACAACACTGTGGCCATTGCCCACACTTTCAATGTGGGTGGCGAGGTTGAGGCAGATGGCTCTGTGCCGAATGGCATCCATGGTCTGGGCATCAAAGAAGTCATGGGGTCTCGCTGGAGGGTGGGGGGTGGGGGGTGGGGGGAGGCAGAAAACAGGAGTAAAGTCAAAGTCCCAAACATGTACACACACGTTTATATAACACCATTTGTCCAATTTTGGCCCCCCAATCATCTCACAGCTGAAAAATACTAATCTTTTGTAACAACAGCTCCCATACAAGTTAAACAAATGACAGCTCTCAATTGAAAGCTGTATGAAACTGGAAAAATTTGCATTTCCTGCAAAAATGCAGTGTGAACACTTTACAGCACTCACACAATAGATGACTGTTTTAGTTTCTCTGAATAACTGTGACACAATTCAGTAGAAAGAAAACTCTGACCTCTTAACATCTGAAGTTGTCATCATCGTGTTTTCTAAAATACTTACACAGCGCTCTGCAGTCTTTGAAAGGAAAAACATTATTATGAAAAAAATCACCAGAAGTATACATTTAGGAGAAAGGAAATTTTCATACCTTTACTTGATTTGACAACCAAACAAGGAAAATATGGCAATTATTAACTATTACACAACTTTGGATTTTGTAACTGTATTTTTTTTCCCTCAGCTAAACCTTAAACGCTTAGAAACCACTGCCACGTATGACTCACGACCAGCGAACGTATGCGTAGGTGACTATCAGCAGAAAGTGTGAACGGCAGAATATTACCTTCGATTGCATTAGAATACAGGTCAAATGTCTCAGTTCAAATTTGGATTTTCTTAATCCATATTATTGCAATCTAGTTGCTATTTAAGAAAAGTATGTTTTATATATTAATAGTTGGTAATAATGGCAAGCATACACAATTTACAAATTGACTGGAATATGCAAAACTCCTGACAAAGACTCTTAAAGACTCAATATTTCTTGGTGGATGGGTGGTTTACTACTGTACAAATCACATCTGTATCCAAGGTTACAAAACTGAAAATGTTGTACATGTGTTGTTAAACTACCTCTTGTTTAGAGAATTAAGACAAACAGAGGTGTAGAAATTAAAAATAATACCTGCATAATGCATAAACAGGCCATTTAAGGCAAACCCTGCAACGAGGTAGTGATCTGTACCTGTCCAAGCATTGAGAAACTACACTTTTACATGAAACACTTCCTACTGAAATGCAGCACTTTGCCATGTGGAAAGTGTGTCTGTCTAGCTGGCAGCAGTTCCTGTTTGTGTTGGTGTTTGTGTGTGTGGTCCAGCTCTCACTTTTCCAACAAAGACATGTGGGAGTTTAGAAGCAAAACAAGCACAGCGCGACCTCAAAAATGTGCTCAGGTTGTAATCCTTTTCAACACAGAAAGGAGAGAAAAGCACAATGAGAAGCATTTTGGAATAAGATCGGTGCGTGCGCCTGTAAGGTACGTACGTAAGGAGCACCTGCGTTTGTTCCTGAGCTTCTTCCTTTTGTTGAGTCCGGCCTTAGAAGGGGAGTCCTCCTTGAGTTTGGCCTGACCAGACATTCTCGAGGAGTTCTGCTGATTGAAGTGACTGGGTACGTGACGAGCCAGTCCACCTTGAGAAGCAAAACTAGCATTGCAGCCACCAACTACACACTGCAGCAGAGAAGCAGAAACAAGAAAAACACATGGCCCTGTCAGGATATTACCCATACTATGAAGGATAATGAGACAATGAAGAGAAGAGCGGGACATTAAGTCTTAGTTTATTTATGGTTTTACCTTGAAGGGCTTATCCCCACTGTGGGTCAGCATGTGTCTCTGGAGCCAGCTCTGACTGGTGGATGGCGTGTTATACACCTTGCAACCCTTCCACAGACACACAAAAACCTGAGGAACACAGACAGGCAAGCATGACAAAATAAAAAGAGATTACAGAGAGAAAAAATAGTTCATAACAGAATATTGAACAGAGGACAAAGACTCCTGAAGAAAGGCCTTTTTAAGATCATGTGTGAAATGATCGAAACCTAACTTTCCCTGTTATCTAAAGACCAACGTTATTATAGTTAACTAAAACTAAACGAAAATTAGATGCAAGAAACATTTTAGTTCAACGAGACAAAAAATAACATCAGCCTTTTAAGGCTGGGGTTTAAAACTACACTTTCGAATTAAAACAAACACACGACTGTGAACTTGGAAAATGACCTAAAAGTAATATGAAAACAGAGAAAATATCATTAGTATTTGTTAGTTTGATAAAAAAAGGTTATTACAACTTGCCTGACGTCTGCAGTGTGAGTCAACTGCTTTAAAATAAGTTAGATTTTTCTATTGCAACGCCTTTGTTGGTTTTCCTAAATCTTGCCTCTGACATATGCCCTCCATACATAAAAAACAATTACAAAGACTAAAACTAACATCGAAACTAATAAAAACGAAAGATTTTCAAACAGTAAAAGCTAAACTAAAACAAGAAAATCCACTCTGGAAAGTAACTGACACTAAGCTAAAGTCAAAATGAAATAAAAGTAAAAACTAATTACAATATATAAAACTTTCAATAACCTTTTCTCAAATTCCGCCAACAGATGGAAGATGTCAGTATGACTTGTGAAACTGCATGAACGTTACATTAATTGATTTATGGGATATAGAAAAAAAGTAATTTTGTTACAAAAGTGGCAACAAAAATTTAATTTACTTTGCTTACAAAAAAGGATCCAGTGTTTGGTGAAAAAGCAGTTTAACATTCACTTTAATCAGATTATAGGCACATAAGGTGCTTTATGAGTGTGCAGTGGCATACTGGATGTCACTAGAAATTAGTAAGAAAATGAATTATGCAGTTCACTTTAACAAAAGAAGGATTCAAATGACCTTTATTTTAGATTTGCCAGGGTGTTGAAGCGATGAAGTGAAAATGGCCAACTATAAATTTAAATTAAAGTCGTCCAATTACAGAAAATTGCTCTACTGTGATTTGGCTCTCTTCACAGTCAGTGTTGAGCTAGAGCAAAAAGGGGCACTAGTGTACTAGGCTACAAAACTTTTCAGTCTACTGACCCCTCCTCTCTGCCCATCCACATGAATCCCCCTGATGTGCTCTGCCAGATCAGGACTAGAGTTGAAGCACTCTGGACAGAGGTCCCAGCAACACTGGTAAGCCATCGACTTGTTTCCAGAGCGGCTGGCACTACCCTGTCCATTCATCATGGCAGGGGTGGAGCGCCCGCTGGATACTAGGCTCTCCATCTCCATCAAGGTACTGCTGATACTGAGCAAGAGGAGAGGGCAAGGAGGAATTCAGTGTCACAGTTATAAAACAAAGATGGCTTTGCACAGCCATAAAGAACAGGTGCTGATATTACATACTTGCTATACTTTAAAGCCTTCGGGCTGAAAGGGATTTTCCATGCATGCCACAAACACTCATGCCAAATCAACTTAATGAGTGCGGTACACATAGCTTCTTAGCATAGTATTACAAATTTGCTGTGCTTCCATCAAAGGGCTCACAGTCAGCAGTGTTCTCGCAAAACAAATAAGGTTTAAAATTTCAAGTGGCTACAATTTGATTAGTTCAGCATTAACAACCTTTTATTAGATACATCCCCACACTTCACACTGGTCTGAATAGCCACTGAAAAGTTGTTTTTCCCATCCAGCTGCTGGAGGTTAAAGGCCCTCTGTGCTTACCTTTAAATGTGAGATTTAAACTTTAACACTAAAAACAGACAACTTTAAAAAACAAAGACTGGATTGCCATCCTGCACTCGTTCAGTCACTACTTGGGTGGGTACTACAACAGCACCTACTACAAGAGTTATTCCGCAGACCAACCTGTCCTCTGAGTCCATACGGCTCAAGGGTTCACCATCCGAGGATGATATCTCCACACTCGCCCGCCTCTTGTCACCCATCTCCCCACCACCAGCGCTGGCTTTATCTCCATCTTCGCTGACAGTTTTGCTTTTCTCGCTGTCTGTCCCCGAACTCCGGCTATCCTCTCCCGTCTCCTCCTTAGCATCTTTTATCGTGCTATCGCCGGTAGGTTCGCTGTGACCGTCTCCCGGGCTCTGCTGTGATTCCGTTACTGGCTCTGGCTCTCCGGGAGCATTTGTCACCTCCTTGTCGCCCAAAGAAACACCGTCGTCTGACACCACCTCGCTCGCGGCCTTGTCTGAATCTGCAGCGGGCTTCTCCTCGCCAACCTCCGCCTCCACCGCTTCCATTTTCGGCTCTAGGCTACCGTCTGGCTGTTCCGTTTCCGGTTCGGTAGGGCCATTTTCCTTCTCCTCGCCATTGCCGTTGTTTGTGGCCGCCGTCGGTACGTCTTTCTCGTCGCTTAGCGCGGGTGCTTCTTCTGAAGCCGCAGAAGCCATTTCGGCGGCGGACATAGCCGGGAATACTTTCGGTATTAAAATTTACTCATGCCACCGTCAAAAGCTTCTCTGCAGAAGGAGGGCTGGCTAAATTCAGTCCGCTCCCTGATTGGACGGAGACGGCACGAGGTGGCGAACTATGACGTAGTATTTAAAGTTTCCTCGTGTTTCCGAAAGCACATGGTTTTCCTTTTTAATAAAAACTGGAGTATTAGTATTAAAGCTTATAAGTAGCTTTGAAATATTAAGTTTAATGAATAAATGAATGAATGAATAAATAAATGTGCTCATAGTTGGGTAGCTAGTTATCGCGCTAGAAATGATTTTATAACCGATTCATGAGAATACCTTTGGGGTTTCCAGGTCTTCCTCAAATATATCGATTTAACAGTTTGTCAGCATAACGTTACATCTTTTTAGACATGGTGTAGATAATAGTTTTTAGGCCAGGGATGTCAAACTCATTTTACACCATCGGGCACATACAGCACATGCTGCACCAGTGAGACTCCCGCTTCTATCAGTGTGAAGACGTTTAACTGCACATTGAATCCTTGAGATAGCCTAATATAATATATATTAAATATATATATATATTTGCATCTGTTGGCCTCAAATTGCGTGTACATTGTTTACTGAGTTCTTATTAGTCAGGCATTCACATGTAAACGGCTTTGATTTACAACATTTCCATCATGCACCAAAGAGCTTTCATTTCTTTTTCCTAGAATGCCAAACAGGAAGGTAAGCACGGGCATTTCTACAACATGGCCACCCAAAAGTGGCCTATTAATAATTTATGAATGCTATGATTAATGTTAGAAACCTGTTGTGAATGCAAAAATATGGTCCATGTTGCTACAGCTAGATGACCACCAGAGGGAGCCACAGCCCCTCATTTAAACTGTCATTCATGCTTGTTAAATCAAATGAAATAATATCTTATATTTGATTGTTTTTGATTACTATTTGAACCAGAGGCATGCAATTTTGCACGAGGGACTCAACAATTCAAAAAAATCCTATAAGTGAATTCATAGTAAAAGTGTAACCGTCATGGGGGAAACGCTTTTTAAATCTATATTTTGGAGTCAATTTAACACTTTCCATGCATGCGATTTTTATATTTTGGGGTCTATTTAAGCTGGAGTTCATTTAAATAAGTAAAATTCTTTCGGTCAACAGTTTTTGAGAATGTAATCTTTGATTATGTTGCAGGCTTGAGTCAAACTCCCTTTTGGTCAGCATCTCTACTGCATGTAGCTACAGGGGAGATAAAGAGCATAACACAACCACTCATTAGGAACAAACATTTATTTAACATGATATAAAACAGATGGGATATGAACATTTGCAAATTAAATCTAGTATGTAACTGTATGTTGAACATATCCTCCCATCCAGATATACCATGTACATTATATACACAGTAAATCTCTGATAATTACACTTTGTACACACAAAAAATTATCTCAGATTCAGAAAGGGGTTATTTCTATTGCTTTTTACACATCCTTATCCTGTTTTCTTTTAGTTCCAGGGCTCCAAACCAACATGTCATAAATGTTCTCGATTTTTTGTCATAAAATATAATCAAGATCTCTTTTTCCATCTCTCAGTTTAAATATATCTCTCAGCAATTTAAAAAAAAAGGACAGTATAGATTGACTCAAGTCAGAACATTCACATATGCATTGGCAACAAAGTGCCAGGGACTTCAAATCCCATCTTTAAATAATTAGAACTCAGAAGTATGAGAAATTACAAATACTCTTAGTCTGCAGCAATAAAATGGTTCCTCCTTATATAATAATGGAGGGATCTATATCTTTTATCTACTCATCTTTAGCATAGACACATGTTCTTTACAATAAATGGATAAATATGCCTGGTTAGATGATGTCGAATGTGTGGGGGGGAAAAAATTAAGTGAATTATTAAAGGCTTAATTAAATGCAGAGAAAATGTGAAACTTGCTTCTGAAACTTTTTCGAACAGTTGATGAAACATGAATGAAAACGTATAACAGATCAACATACTCTGCCACAGGCTATCAGGCTCAGAACAGAGTTCAGTTATTAAGCCTCCTGTATATACAGATAGACTTTGGCCCAGATTCGAACACAAAAACCTAATAAAACCATATAAATAATAAAAATGATTATAAAAGCCTTGTAAAAACTGAAACTGCAGCAGTAAAACGGTATGAATCCATGTGCTGTCTTGCCAGGTTGAGGACAGTGTTGCCCCCCCGAAGAGGGAGGAGCTTAAGACGTCACAGTGAGCAATACAGAAGTCAGAGGTTGAGACCCATGAGTATGAAGTAGGCAGTTTCACTCTGTAGCCAAAGGCCTTGTGCTGAACTCTTTAGGAAAGTCCTCAGGAGCCGCTTCAGGCCTCCCCAGCTGCTTCCTTCATGTGTAGGTTTTCACTGAGGCCAGAGCCTGGGCTGAAGCAGAACAAAAGGACAGAAGTGAAATTATAGTGAGATTCCCTCATAGTTCTGCTATACAACAGTGTATTAGTGCTACCGCAACACATAGAAAACAACCTCCCCGCATTGTTACGTGAAATGAACCCAACTAATTATCCTGAAATGCTTTTTTAAAACCCCAGAAATCAAATTTAACAATCAAAACACTTCAGCATTATGAGTATGAGTGAAAAAAGGGTGGATGGAGGCCCTTACTGATGCTACTACACACACATGAAGTGAGAACCGTCAGTGAGCTGGGGGGGTGTGGTGGTGGGAGACTGCGGATGGGGTGGGGAAGAGGACGACAGGCTTTTCACTGCAACGAAACGACAACATGGTGAGCACAGGCGCACGCATGAAATGACAAAACAACAAATTAGAACAGTTGATAATGAGTGAATGGCTAAATAAAACAGAAATAATCACTAAAGTGAGTGAAATTACTGAAAAAGCTACTGAGTAAGTAGTAAGTAAATTACCTAACACATACACAATGAAAGCAGCTACAGTTTGTTTCTAAGAACAGGCTCCCACCAGCTTTTGTTTTATTGCATGCGTTTTCTTTGATCCAACCACCGCACCTCCACCCTCTCGTCTCTCTAGAGACGTACCTGCTACCAGCTTGCTGCGTTTGGAGGCCTCGGCTGCCAGCTCATAGGAGATATTAATCATCTTCTCCTTTTCCTGTACAGTAACCTCCTCTTCAGTCTCCTCCTCAGGGCTCAGAGCCAGACTAGGCAGCACATTCTGCATGCTAGGAGCAAACACAAAACAGCAAGGTTTTCTCTACAGCATGCGACGGACAACTTCTAATTACCAACAAACAGGCCAGTTTTTAAAAATCAATATGAGGGCACTGACATTTAGAATAAAATGCCACAGTGGCTCGGAGATGAGCAAATAGACCTTTTCTGCACATTTGAGGCATGGATCTGCATGCCAAGCGCATGAGACATCTATGCTATGACCCTAAACTTACCTTTTACTTTTAGAAGGAATTTCATGCACGACATTTGCTCACCTGCAAAGCTGGCTCTTTCACCGTAGTATCCTTATCTAATATTCAAGGCTTGAGCAGACCTGTCCATGCTAATAACCGATTACTGATTTAGATGGATCATGACAGTGTGCTTACCTGTTTTTGGCTATGAGGGCTTTGATGCGGTCGACTTTTCTCTGCTTATCAGCCTCCTGCTCAGGACTCAGAGCCTCCTCAGGGTCCGATTCAATGTAACGCTCAGGAATGAGCACTTTGTCAGGCACAGAAAGCTGAGGAACAGCCACCAGACAAGAAACACTTATTTAGCACATTTGGTACAAATGAATGGTTTTCTAAACTGAGACAGAAAATTCCACTTCTGTGCAAACAACATTATTACCCTGATCGGCATCTATTGTGCAGGAAGACTATTTCACATTTTGGGTGTTTAGAAGTAAATGGAGTGTCACTGTCAATTACTCTGAGGCATTCTGTACTACGCAGAGATCAACTGTAAGAAGTTCACCGATGTAATCTAAAGCAAGGCCGTGAACTCTTCTCAAGGCAGCAAGTCATGCAAATCATGTTGGTAGCTTATGAGCATCCCATGAAAAGATTTTGGCACAGAGGCCTTTGTGTAATGTTCAGTTAGCCTGAACAACGCTTATACAGTTATAAGTTGTTAACTTCTCCATTCCAGTTGAAACTTTTTTTTTCCTGCAGTATTAACAATTGAATTGATAATACATGATGTTCTGTTGGTAAACGGCACCTTCATAATAATTTGCCCATGACAGTATTAGCCCTCTGAGTAATGGCTTGTAAAAAAACCAGCAGGCTGATGGGAACGACGGCTAACTGCTGTGCCGTACCTCTCGGTCGACATTAAAGTGATCAGCCTGGGAGGATTCTTTGAGACGAGCTATCTCCTCAGCGGGCGTCTCCTGCTCCCCCACCACCTCCTGCTGCCTGAGAGAGGCCTCCAGCTCCTGAATGTCACTGCTTATCACCTCATCTCTGCGTCTCACTTGAAACTAAAAGAAATAAATTATGAAACATAAAAGAAGCAGAGACATTATATCATATGAACATCTTCTGACTTCAGAGCTACCCTAATGTCAAATAGGGTCTGAGTCACTCAGCCAGTACCTGCGTGTTGCGGTAATGGTTTTCTTTAGTAAATGAGTGGCTGCGAGAGGGTGTGTTCTCCTGGCTGCTACCCCTGATGCTGAGGCTTTTTTTCTTCTCCCTGAGGGTACCCTGCTGGTGGCGACGGATCCTCTCCAGCTGCTCCTCCACGCTCATCCTGGGTCGGCTGCTCTCCATAGCACACAGCTGCTGCTCCACTGCACTGCGTGGACGCTCCTGTTGGCCAGAGACGACAACAGAATATAATTTAATAATGATATAGCATTACTGTGAAGACATTCAGCACTACGAGGTCGCCGCCATGGTAACTTTTTTTACTGTGATCCCCAATTGTGTGCATGGTAGAGATCTGAAGTTACATGGTGTCATTGCCTACTTGGGTTGTTTCACATGACGCAGCATTTGCAGCGTGATGAACTAGGCACGGTTAAAAAAGTCTAAACTTTACAAAGAAGAATAATCTCTACCCTTAATGTATGTACTGGAAAACATTTTACTTTTTTAAACAAAAGTAACAAACAGGACAGACACTTTGGACTTAACATAATGACTGAGAAATTGTTAAATATTTGCTCTCTTTGAGCTACACTTGGCAAAAGGCCAAACAACCTGGCTGTTGTGCGCTTGCACGCTCCCGCTGGAACACATGGGTGCACTCAGAGCGGCTGGGGGCTTGTTAATGCCTGAGCAGGAGAGGCTGATGTGAAGTGAACTGAGGAGAAGTTGTTCATTCTCAGGTCTGTGCCACACTGGAGGGTAGGCAGATGTGAACTCAGTCCAGAGGTCAAGGACATAGTCCCCACTGTCCACACTGTCCAAGATATCCTGGGACCAAAGTGCATACTCTTTTAATACCATAGGCTGAAGTACATAAGCCTAGAGGGAGTTTGTGCAATCACCTATTTTCATTACACATCGATCCATGTTCATACTCACACTGACACAGTAAAGCAGGACACACCCTGCAGTGTGTACAACAACCTCAGTTTTATCCAAATTCAGAAGCAGGAAATTAGAGCTCATCCAGGTCTTTATTTCTTTAAGATGTTCCTGCAGTTTAACCAATTTGTGCGCATCATGAAACTTTAATGACAGATGAAGCTGGGTGTCACCTGCATAGCAATGAAAATGTATGTTATTGCTGTATATTAGATAGATATGATTCAAACCACTCCAGCGCAGTACCTTTAATAATTATGGCATGCACTGTACATCTCTGTAATAAAATATTATGGTCAACAGTACTGAATGCCGCACTGAGGTCTAACAGGACAAGCACAGAGACGAGTCCACTGAAACTCATTTGTTATTTCTCCCAGGATCTAAAGTTGAACTCTTACGCCTTAGGCATGCTCTCTTAGCACCAAGTGCTAAAGCACATAAGCCTAGAGAAATATTGTGCGTTTATCTTTTTTCATTTGTACTACATGTCCATTAACGGTCAAACAAAGTTACACAGGCGCAGCAAAAGCAGGACACACCCTGCAGTGTGGTGCACTAATGATATGGTTAGTGTGTTTAAGTTGATAGGATTCGTGGCTGGAAACTGTTTAAATACAGTTTGGCATCTACTTTATGGCAGCATGAGTCACACCCTCACCATGTGACAGCTGGCCTTTACTGCACATGTGAGTTTTCAACCAGCAGCTTACAAGCAAAACAACCAATTAGGAGAGGAGTAATCACAATTCAAAATTAACTGTGGTTAGTTCACAGCTGCCCATAATCATTATTAATTGAGAAAGCTTTAATTCAGGCGGACCACAAAGCCAAAAAATGATCAAGGCAAGCCAAACACAGTACCGGGCTACATCAACTAAGGGCTCAGCTGATACTCCTCTACACAACTGGCAATCTGCAGATAGCACAAACAATTAAGCTACTTTAGCCTGGCCATAGTTGCTGCACACCTGCAAGCTGCCTTACAACCCACTTCTAGCTCAGCTCCAACTTTCTTGCTGTATCTCAGCGGTCCCCAACCTTTTTTTGCGCCACGGACCGGTTTATGTCCGACAAAACTTTCATGGACCGGCCTTTAAGGTGTTGTGGATAAATACAACAAAATAAAACCAGTAATGGTAAAAAAAAAAAAAAAAAAGAAGATTTATTCATACCACACGGGAAAAGACCCAGGGAAACTGAGTTAACGATAAAACCCATAAAAAAAAAAAGATAAAACCCATAAATTTCACACACAAGCCTCAACTATCGTGGCCCGGTACCAAACGACTCATGGATTGGTACCGTTCCGTGACCCGGGGGTTGGGGACCGCTGCTGTATCTGACTTAATTCCTGCTCGTTTCCCCTTTGCCTGGGCCTTCCTTCAAGTATGTATATAGGAACGCAGGAAGGTCAGAAAGCTATACTACCAAATCTAAATAACTGCAGATATATATACACCAGTCTTTTTTTGACTATAGTCCTGATCGTGACTGTATTTCGTTTGTTTTTCTATTGTCCGATAGATCCAAATCTACAAATGCTAAGAACATTTTAGTTATTATTAAAGCCCAAGGTCTCACCGTTCTAGGGTCAGGCTTCCTGCTCTTTCTTAATGTAACATATGAAGCTATGGAGGAGGAATCAGGCACTGGAGATTTGGTCCTTGGTGGGACGATACCAACTGGATAGGACATACCTACCCACAGAAAAGAAGACAAGAGATCAATAAAAGGTCAAACTGAAATCACATTATAGTAAAAAATTAGACAGGGTCAATTACAGGTGGTATTTTAATTAACACTTTCCATCCAACAAAAAAAAGACCTGCAAGCTCTTCAATAAATGTAGATCAATTTCCCTTTTGTGGTAAATTCAGCTCATCTATTCACAGCACATGTTTGGTGGCAGAAAGTTTAAATACAGTAAACAAATATTATAGCTCACATGTTTTGGCCAAGTTTAAAAAGATGTATGCAGGTGCAAATCTCACTGTATCCATGGTAACCAGCAAAATTATGGTTGCCATGAGAGTTACTTTGTGATATACTGACCTAGATCCAAATAATCCAAATGCCAACTCAAATTGTGTTAGAGACAAGGTTTGTGTCAGAAATCACTCCATATTTACAGCATAGTGCACTCCATATGCTGTTCACCTTCTGAGCGTGTAAATGTTTCCACTAGAGAGCCCTCAAATACTCTAAAAGGGAGCGATCACAATGTGTAGACTTTGTTAGTCCCATGATAAAAAGCTCCAGTTTTATACAGACTAAAATGACCACTCTATTGTATTTTTATACACTAGGCTTCACTGCGAAACTGCACCAGTATCTCTCCAAAGTACCTTTATTTCCAACATGTTCTCTATCAGATGGATATTCAGATCTGTCTTCTCCATTATTCTCATCCACTTCGGCCACTGTAGTGAGTTCTGGCTCACTTTTGTACAGTCTGTAGTCAGGACCCTGGAGACGAGAAATTGGGGGGTTAAAAAAAAAGAAAAAAGAAAAAAAAAAAGAGGTCAACACAAATGAGAAAAACTCTGAAATGTAGTCAGTTTGTAAACAAACTCTGCATAACTCAGCGTGTCATTATCTCTTACAGAATGACTTAAGATGAAAAAATAAGATAAAATTCTTCATTGACCAGGGTTTTTTCTGCTTTGAGACGTTTTCGTGCCCCCTACAGAGGAAAATAACAAGCACTGTAATAGAAATATTTTCTTTTAATCGTATTTGTTAATTGTAGTTTCATTTACTCATACATAGTAAACTTATAGTTTATCGACGCCTCAGAAATAACATGAAAACAAATAGATTTAAGCAATAAAAACGGTTTGCCTGTCCTGCACATGAGGCGACTGCACTAATTCATCTCCAAAATCCCTGCTCGGAAAACAGGAAAAACCCTGCAGACTGAGCCACCTTAAATTTAAATGTGTGAAATACTCAGACAAAAGGTAGGCAGACACATTCAAACTTCGATATGGCGAAACAAACAGACCCAAAAAAATATTACATTTCAACATAAAGGATGAGACAGAAAAGGGGGATGTGGTAATTTAGTCAAAAACAAAATTTAAAAAAACAAAACAAAAATAAAAACACAAGCTGGACTTCAACCAAATAACTGAAAAGTAAATTATGCTGTACAATGATGGGAACAAATGGAAAAAAAAAATGCAACAGACACGAGATATTTATGGAAATCAAAGTGAACTCATCATCATGGACATGGGATGATACAGCTGAGGGCAGGGTCAACCAAGAGGTCAACAGGCTTACGCTGTGCGTGCTATTCCTGTGATTGGCCTTCCTGTCCTCTGGCTTGTGGAGTGATGAAGGGCGCACGCCGGGATGAGACGGCATAGGGGGCACGGTGGGGGGGTTGGGCTCGTAGGACTGGGGTAGGGGTGGCCGTGGGGGTACAGAGTCCTCCTCCTGGGGATTATATTGGGTATGACAGCACAGGAAGCAAGGTGACACATGGCGCCACCATACAGGCTCAGGGCTACAGCCATCTGGTATAGAGTAGCTCTGGGCCACAGGATGGGCTAAACAGTTGATTATCCAGAGAGAGCGCTCCAGATGCTGTTATGGCTTGAGTGACACATTCCTCCAGACACCACTACTCACACCATCCATGAGTGGGGTGGGCATTTAGAGCCCTCAGCTTACGTCGATTATCATCTTCAAAACTGCTGGTGATGTGGGTTTATTTTTTTATGATCAATTTTCCCCATTAATTAACTCCAATAAAAGGTGAAAAAATTACCGTTAAGCTCACATCTTTAATTTGCTTGTAATGACAACCACCTGTCCAAAGCCTTACACAGGCCTAGAGACTAGTCAGCAACTCCTAAACAACCGCCGATTGCCGACTGTGGTCACGTGAAAACGATTACAAAGAGAACACTACACAAAAAAACTTGCGACTGCTTTAGTAGCATACGGATTGTAGTGGCATTTTGCAGGAAAGATGCCAACTGGTTTGCAAACGCTAGATATTTTCAACTGAGGTGAAACTTGAAAGAGTGCTGCACAACATGCATGCATTTCAAATGGCGGAACTTTTACTTTTAAAGGGAAATGGTCTTTGTTTCAGTACTGCTTGGCATGTAGTTTGTTTTTGCAGCCAAGTCGGCATCTTCCTTACAAACTACAGGCAACCTACTAACAACCAAACTATATACCTCTTTGACACCAACTTCACACTGGTGACTGCCAGTAAGGTCACTGGCTAGTCTCCAGGTCTGTTTGACTGGGACTTTAGCAATTAATTTCACACCAATTGCCTCCAATCACTCATGACCGGTCAGGTAATACACTTTTTTTGCCTCACAACCAGTAATTGCCAGATGGTTGCTAATCAGTTTATAGGCCTGTGTGACTGAAGCCTTAGGCAGGAAAAAAAGAAAAACTCTTTCTCACATTTGAAAAGCTAGGAACAGTAAATGATGATTTAAAATGCCTTATTGTTTCAGCATCCTGTCAGACCAGGTGTTCCGTTTTCTTTTTCTACAAGTGGTGCCTCACCTCATTTTTGTGCTTACTGAAGTTGGCTTTGGGCCCATAGAAACCCATCCCATCAAGAGCATTTCTCTGGGCTTTGTGTTTATTCAGGGCCTCCATCACATCTTGAATCCTCCACAGCTCCTTCTGGATGCGGACATGCTGCTGGCTGGGTGGTTCTGTCTGGGTGTGCACAGAAAACAGACGCACGTCAACAAACGACAACAACAACAACAACAAAAACACCTGCAGACTGAGATCTAAGGTGGAGGTCTATAGCAAATAAAACTAACACACAGAAGGCAGACAGAAAGCTGAAGTGAAAAAAATTAGCATGATGGCATCGTAAAATAACAGTAAAAGGGTAATGTCTGTATCTGCTAAGGTGTGCAGTCAGCGGAGACACAGATCTGATCAGGCTCCAACTGTCTGCGAGAGATACTAGCCTCACAACACGATAATCAGAGCAGAGATTAGGATTGGAAAAGGGGAAGAAAAAAAGACAGGTAATTATCTCCCCCTCGCTGTTGGCAGGTTGGTCTTTGTGAGATGGACTTAAGAAGAGGATGTCCAGACTCCCTGCTGGCCCTCTGACTTCTCTATTCTAAATTATCATTACTCAGTACAAGCCAGGAATAACTGCTAGAACAATTTCTTTTTGTCTCTGCACCTCTTCCTTGATGAAAGAGAAGATAAAAGACAAACTTAATTAAGACCTGCTCCATCCTTGCAACGGTAATCAATCACCCCTTGTGTTGCTTTGATCTCCATTTACTTCTCTCCATATTTTTCTCCCAAAGTCCAGAAAACATGTCTGCAAAAAGGTTGAGTAGGTTTACAGATTTCTCTGCAGCTCTGCAGTGTATGAATCTGCAAGTATGCCAAGCAGGTCAGCCGCAGTATCAGATTTTCACTACACCATTACTTTAGCCAAAAGGAATTCACAAGAATGATGATATCATGATAGCTACTGAGAGCGCGCTTCCTTAAAAAAAACCCTATCAGGCAAAAAAAAAAAATCATGACGCTAAACCAGAGAACCAAAACTACAGTGACTCAACCAGAACAAGAGCACTTCTGTAAACACACCTTTGGGTCAAGATGAAAGGCACAGCTGCTACTGCTAGCCTAGAGCACTGTGGGACATCTTCTTTTGCCAAATCGGTAATTAAATTAAGAATCAAGTCCCCAGCACTTCATCCATCTGCACCCATCATTCAATCACATAGCAACAGCCGAACTCTTCCTGCGTGAGTGACTCGGTCTAACCTAACGGGTTCAGCGTGGGAAGCGAGTTGTATAGTGAGTATATAGTACTTACTGAAATGCTTAGCCATGGCAAACTAAACATCAAATGTGTCAGTGCTGGATTGTTTACAAAATTATCAGCATATTTCTACACACTTAATGTCGAGTTAGAGTTAATGTCTTTTCACATGGAAGCGAAAAATTTGTGTGTTAAAAATATTTTCCAGACTCATCGATGCTTAACGCAGCCGTTCACACTGACTGTATAATCTCACAGGACGAAGTTGTTGCCTTTGTTTTTTTAAAATAGATTTTTCAGAGTTTTTACCTGCAAATAAACCGATCTGACCAATCTGACCACTGCATTTGGCAACAAAGTAGCTCAAAACGCACACCGGTACTGAAGATACGATGCTTCTGAAATAGTAAAATGATACCATTTAACTTCAGACACACAGCTAGTCATTGCTATTGGCTCTCTGAAATAGTTTCTCTGTCTCTTCAGATGTGGTGCCGACTCTGCCAACAAGAGTTCAAACTGCCCTGCTGACATCCTGAAATATGTACGAAAGCAGCCGCGATGCAGCTTCAACTCCTGGATCAAACCATGAAACTCTCCCTGCTGCTGCCTTCTCTTGAGATTTGGCTGAATCCAGAATTTCAGTTTCTTCCTTTTCTTGTTTAAAAACACCAGAACCAGCTCATCATCGCCTGATTTTTGCTTCATTCTTTTCCCCACAGTGTGATTCTTGAGGACCAATTGGTCAGTGTGTGTATATATATGTTACACATTACAAGATCATTTCCAAACTATGCCAAATTTTGTGCTGTTTTTTCCCCAACATGCTCAGAGTTTAATGGCCTTTAGAGAGAAGAAGTTGAGCAGACTCACTGTCAAAAATGTTCCTACCTGAGGGCTTCCCAGTGCTTCTAGCTGCTCCAGCAGGTTGTTCTTAGCCATAGTCACATCTCCTTCCATCCTGTCATATTCCCTCCATAACCGCTCCACCTCCTGGGGAGGATAGAAACAACAATTATACAACAAACAAAGAAAAATGACCATATTATTAATACTCCTGAAAAACAAAACCCCAAGAGGCCTTCATTGTCTGGAGTGTGAATGCACTGTATTACTTACGGCAGTAACTCTGGACACCTCTCTGCAAGTGCTGAGGAGGCCGCTCTGCAGCAAGTCTCTCTGCTGCACGACACTCTGCATGGCAGCCGGGTTGTCGGAGCCCAACTCTATCTCCTGGCTAGCTGACAGAAGTGCTGTCTCCAGAGTGTGCTGAAGCAACACGCATCATGTCAAATACACAGAGCACAACAGTCATCATTAAAACTTCAGTAAGACTATTTCAGAATAGTAGATTATTTTTAAATATTTCCTGTACATCACTGTTTTGAGCTGTTTTGTCACTAAACAGGAGGTTATCCCATCTTTAAAATGTCAAAATGATCACAAATGCCCATCAGCCCCTCTCAGAGCCTAAAGAAAGCATTTCAAACTACTTATTTGTCTTATCCAAAGTTCAAAGGGCACAGCTGTGAAATTGACAAAATTGACTAGAAATGATTTTATATTTTTTTCTATATACCTACAATCACTGCACATCAACTAGTAACATAAAACAGTCAGTGAGATTTGCTGAATATGACAAAGCAATGCAAACCAGACAAGTCTTTCCATCTGATGATGGTAGTTATACTTACAGGCTATAGTTAGTTATAGTTACAGACTTTTGTCTCCTAACTTGCTCTGTTTCATGCTTAGAAACTTTACTCTTAGGAACTGCAAACTGTGCATTCCTTCAAATTTACATTTTTTGCACATGATACCAAATCTTTGTAAGCATGTTTAGACAATGTTTTGCGTGAACATGACGACAAATGCAGTATTAGTCACCTTCTCTCTGTACAGCTGCTGCAGTTTTTCCTCCTGTATCCTGACCATTTTGTCCTGCTCACACAGCATGCTAAGTTTAGTCTGAAGAGAAACCAATAACGAGTCATGACCTGCTGTGTACAGCTAAAAGGAACATTATGTCATGCAAGTCTGCAGCACTGAACTTACATCAGTGTCCACTTCTTCTGGCATGCATGTATAGGCTTGTTCCCTGTAGTTCTCTGGACTCATCTGTTGAGAGAGACAGCATTAGACAGGGGCACTAAATCTGTGCATACACATTAGAATCTGGAGATCTAATGCAGTGTCAAGACCAAGCTCTCTCACTGAGCCGCAGGATTTATCCTTCAGAAGGAGCTCATATTTCACTAAATCAGACGATTTGCATTACCAAACCAGCAGTGGGACCTCGGCCAGTCTAAACAGAGTCTCTGCTGTTGATTCTTGCGCCTCGTGTTTCATCATGCACAGTCATTGTCTCCATCAGCACAATGGTTTTATGGAAAAACATACAAAACAATCTGGCTTACTTCACTCTGAAGTTAGCGCATAAGCTTTGTCCACCAATCATGTATTCTACAGCATAATCTGGGGTTAACTAATGAGAGACTGTGTGTGTACGTGTGCATGCCAAAGCGCCCTGTTACTTTTGTTCAGTGCCCAAGTGTACGGTTATGGTTTCTACATTAATTTTACAACGTCAGTGTTTAGTCAGAAAACTCCAAAAGTCATCCATGTTTCCACTTGATATCATTCAGCTACTTCTCAAACAAAGAAAATCATTGCAGCTGCATTGGATCCCATGTTTCCAGAAAAATCAACAGATCACATAGTCATTCACCCACTCTGCTAAACCTATAATATTATAAGTACACACCACAGACATCAGGACAGTGACATATTTCTGTGTTATTTTGTGTTTTTAGTCACATTTGATATGAAATGACTCAATGACTATAGGCTCAAAGTGCCAAGTGTAAGATTTAATTCCCTTCCTGGAAAGTGTACAACCTACAGACACAGCACATCCTCTGTATATTCACTTGTGACACTCTGCCAGAACTCGACTGGAGCCATTTCCTTATTGCTGGTTTTAAGCTTTCAGTCTGGTTTTCAGCAAACAAATATATCACATATCAGATAAAATACCTGTCAGGCCCTTATAAAAAAAAAAAAAATTCTCGGTTGATATAACTGAAAAGGTTTAGATTCACCACCTAGCACTTTAACCTCAAAGACATGATTGAATTTCAAATCAAATGTGCCCAAAAATAGCAAAACAGCAACAAAAAAAGTGACTTACTGTCCAAATACTTTCTGAATCAACATCCACGCCTGCACTCTCTCACAAACACCTTTTTTTTTTTGCAGCTGAACATAGTAAAGCTAAAAGCAGGTGGGGCTTAAGAACCACATGGCATTCCACACAGAACATGCAGACTCTCCCACAGCTTGAAGAGCTTCACTGTGGGTTTTGTGTGGCGTGGACTAATATACAAGAGACGTAGGGAGGAGGAGGAGGAAGACAGATTTTTGTCAGCTGAACAGGTGGGAATGCAGCTGTTGAGGTGGCGGTATGCTAGTGAATGAGTGACGGGGTGAGTCTCAGCAACACTTTTACACCTCGAGGGGCGTCTCAAAAGTGGCAATGTGATGTCATAGCCATCGGCACACACAAGCCGGCCCCTTTATCCTTTTCATCAGCAGAATGACCAGTGGGGGTGAAGGGGAAGTAATGAAGACAGATAAATAAGTGCTAATCTAAATTAAAAAAATATGAGGATTCATCTTCGTCAGTATCGCCACCTCAGACTTTAGATATAGAGTCGATTCAGTGATTGAAGCTGTGGTGCTTAAGGTTATTAAGCTAATCCCTACGTCTGAAAAATGTCTGGCTAACTTGCACAGGCGGAAACAAAAAAAAAAAAATCAAGAAAAGGCAGGCTGAACATAAATTCTAAATGGGATGCTGAGATCGCGTACATACTTTTCTCTTTAACTATAGCAGAATATTCATGCGTCATAGATAATAAACATGAAAATCTATTTATGCCATTTCACTCTAATGATCGCTCTTCTGCTGGCCCTTAATTGGGGCCGTTTTCCACAAAAACATGAATTATTTGGCAATAAACTAGACTGACAAGCAATAAGACTAGCAACACGTAATTAAGTCAAATTAATTAGAGTCATCTTGTTAAGTTCAGGTGGCTCGGGTAATGAGAGGGAACACATTCAGGATTATTGAAAAATAAATAAATAAACAAATAAATTCAAACACCACAGTGAGGAAGAGATTTAACCCAACAGTGGAGCATTCATACATTCTCCAAGTCTTAAAAGTCATGCCTGCATCAGCATGACTTCTCAATAATAAGAGGGAACAGTCATAAGCAATGGATGAAGAGGTGCTAGCAATACAAACGATACAGGGAGACCAGTCTCAAGATGCCGTGAGGACTTGGACATCGAAGGAGGAGCATTGCAAAACAGACCAAAAAGAACAACAGCGACTGGTGAGGATGAGGTGGAGCAAAGCCTTAGGCTGGCCTTACTTGCTGGTAAAGTTGAGGCCTTGGGGCAGAGTTCTCAATCAAAGTGTGAGTCATGACGATTAAAGGCTCATTTTCCTTCATCTAGTCCAGTGTGGAGAGGAGCGATATAGCAAGTGTCAGAAAGTTTACAGCAGCTTTTCATTTCTGAGACAACACCCACAGTGTGATTACACCTCACTCGCTCTCGCTTTCTCGCTCTCGGATGAGGTAGACTCACACAGAAACGTGCATCCAGAGACGACAGGGATGGTTAACAGCAACAGAGAGAAGACGCTCAGGAGCAGGAGCAGGAAGACACGGAAGTACAAAGCTCTAAGGTTCATTTTTATTAGCAGTGAAAAGTTCCCATTAAACGCTGATGTGTAGGAATGTAAAAAGAACTGCGTTTACAAGAGGTGCAAGAAATCACAAATGCTAAGGCTCATCAGTCCAAGTCAAGGAAATTAAAATTACTTATTTCTCAGCGGTTACACAAATCTAAGGCTTCCTTTTGCTATAATTATTAGAAAGGTTTTACTGGACCTTTGTGTGCTATATACAAAGCAATTAAAACTCACAAAGCACTTAAGATCGTTAAAAAAAAAAGCAGATGAAGCTTTAATATTCCTTTGCAAACACTTAGACGTTAAATATGATACCTTCATCTCTACGTGTTCTTTATATGGCAGAAATAACGACTGTCCACAGTCATGATCAGTTATTTGGATAATGTGTGAGTAAATGAACTAGCGTGAGCTAAAAATGCTGCGATCTGAACTTTTAGCCATTTAAAATCACAATAAAAGATAACAAGTTAGCCTGGCATTGGGATTGCAAATCACTAAAACAGCCGCAGAGCAGGGATTAATACAATAAAAGCAGAGGCATTAAATGAGGTCATGACAGAAGAAGACAGGGCATGCATTCATGCATTACCCCACCTGATTGTCCAAATACATGAGGTTCCTTTGGAGGTGGTGAGAAAGAATGTCGTTCTATCATCAGCAGCAAAAAGAGAGCAAAGAAAAGGCAAAAGGACAGTGAGACAAAAGAAAGGGCAAGTCACATTCTTTCACTGATGCTCTCTCTGTCACACGCTCTCTTACGTCCACAATCACACAAGCATGTCATGTACCCAAAGATAACCCGAGAGAAAGGAAAGCAGGACCAATCAAGGTGAAGAAAACAGGTCAGGTACCAGGTGTACTTTCAAAGGTAACAGAATGAGTACACTGCAGGACTAGTCTTGACCGAGTGCATGCAAAAAAACAAAGACAATGGCAAGTCAAAGTACCACACAACATGGTGTGTGTCCGCTGACGCAAACATAAACTAATGAAGCAGGTTGCCCTAATGAAGCAGGGCAACTTGTATAGCTACAAGGAAAACTTGCATTAAATGCACAGTAGTAGATTAAGAAAAACAACAACAAAAACACCGTAAAATGGAAAAATCTTCAACAGTCCTGGTTGACCTACATCATTAATGGTAAAATCTGCAGTCTGGCATTAAGTCTGGAGACTTAAAGTCCCAAAATCCTGAATTAACTTTTACATATGCCAGTGGCCTTAGCCTCATTAGTTGGTCACTCTTTAAGCTCGCCAATGGCTTTAAGTTTCATCTGCGGATAACATCTGTCTATATTCTTTAGGGGGATAAATGACTCAATCAGCTGCTTGCCCTGCTAAAATGGCCCAAATCTAATTATCTGATGCACTGATTTAAGTCAGATGCTGGTTGCAAAATTATTTTGAAACTGGAAGAAGAGTGTTTTATTTCCACACATTTTGATGAGAAGGTAGCTGGTCCACAAAAAACATGAAGCCATTACGCATAGTCATGTTAGAAGAAAATTCCTTCTTAAATCAGCCATGTGTGAAGACCAAACAAATCCTCCGGATCGAGATGGATAATGGAAGTGGATAAAGATGGCATACACACCACACGCTAACATACACGCCTGGAGAGATGTCCCTGGGGGCCTGACCTTTGGGTTGTCGCCATCCATGTTTAGTTGCATAAGCTGTGCTACAGTGTGCTCCCGGATACTGTTTAGCTCTGCCTGCTGCCGACGCAGCTTTATCAGCAGCAAAGTCAGTTCCTCAGGCTGCAAGGAGGAGGGAGGAAGAGGAGGAGGCGGGGGGGGATGCATCGCCACAGTGAAACAGGGACACACCGCAGGGGTGAGGCAGGGATTGGGGGTGAGAAGAAAGGAGAGAGAGCACACCAGGATAGGAGATTTAGAGGTACCAGGATCCCAGTAGGTGAACAGTTGCTGCATTCTAGTCTTGCGTTTCATGCAATTTAGTACCATGTTAGCTAGCAGCATGCACATTCTTTTATGTCCACTCAAAACAGCAGAACAGTTGCCACTCATTACAGCATTGACTTCACACTTTACAAGCTCAATGAGTACAGAGAACTGTGTGCAGCTCTGACATAAATTCTTGATCCTGGCTTAGAGAGTTTGAGTGACAGGGTTTTTAAGTCTCCACTGAACTGAAGAGAGTCTAAGGAGCTCCTGAAGTGAACACACCCTAAATCCTACCACTTGGAACACAGATCTGCCTAAACCTGTCTCGAAAGAGTTCTGTCACAATGTCTTAGAGGGATATGAAGGACAGAAAGAGGGAGAAGGGTAGAGTAGGTGGCATCATCAGAAAACAGCATTGTCCTTGAAAGACATCCAGTTAAACCCAGACTGTATAGGTGTACAGAAACCAAGCATGAAGTATCTCAGCTGAACAGCACAGTGATATAAATCTAGGTAGCCAGAAGACTGACATAGACCAAGACTTACTGTTTTGCCTTGTAAAGACTGGGCAGTGATGGTCTGGATTGGGATCCCTGCTGGCATAGACCTCCTATCAGGCAGGTAAGCATACTGCAGAACACAGATTTAATATGAAAAAAGGCCTGTCATGTGCAACATTAAATATCTTTGATATAATAGTCAGCCATAGCCACGGGGTTCATCCAAGTACAAAGAAACATTTGCTACCCTTGATGCATATTTTTGTATACATCCCTCTCATATTTCTGTCACTATAAATATGCTCAAAGCTGAATGTAATTTTGTTTGTGCTGCTTAAAAACAAATGAAACACATGACCTCACTTTTGAACTTTGGGAACTAAAGTAGGCACAAACAGTGTTTTCACAATTCTGATGAGTTTGAAGATCAGTATTTGGTATGACCTCATTTATTCTTCAGCACAGCCTGAACTCTCTTAGTCAAGCTTTCTTTAATTTCTGTATGTTGTCTTCAGGAAGAGTTCTCCAGGCTTCTTGAAGGACATTCAAAGCTCTTCTTTGGCTGTTGTCCACAGTGGATCAAAACCTGACAGTACTTTTCTGCATTCATAATGTTTTACATCTCCCCTGATCTCCTCCATACTAATGATCATCACTCCATAAGACCTGCTGCTACTGACTTTCAGTCCAGCTCTATTGTCATTTAAAATACCTGAAACTTTTCTCCTCATTGCTCTTTGTTAAGAATGGCTTCTTACAGCCACTCTTCCATTGAGACCATTTCTGATGAGGCTTCAGATTATGTTCCTTTGCTGTAGATCTTACTTTTAGGCCTGCCATTTCTTTTATTTTTTTATTATTTTTTGCAACAAGCTGTTAAAGATACCTTTAAAATAGACTTTTTGCTAAGTTGTCTGCTATCTGTAGACACAACATTGGTAACTGGTTCTGGCATTAGGTGCATTTTTCAGTGTTAAATGGTCACGTATAAGGACTGGACTGAAAATGATTGAAAAAGCAGCCAGTGTCCAAAGAAAAAATGTGATAGCCTGGAGAACTTTTCTGGATACTTGGAAGCAAAATATAAAGAAATAAGGGGTGACTGAAGACTATTGCATAGTAGGCGGTTTTGTTATTATGAGGGTGAACTGAACATTTCCCGTTTATGCATCTCTTAGCTGACCTTGTTGACTGGTGGCCTCTGCCGTCTCTCAACAGTCATGTCTCTTCGGAAGATGGGAGAGGAAATTTCAGAGCGAGTGTTGCCCATGTTGTAAGATCTCATTGGAGAGTAGCCACCGTACATCGACAGGGAGCCATGGGAGGGCGAGGGGGGGATGGAGTGGCTCGGTGCAGCATGCTCTGACAAGTTGATCATGGTTTTGGGACTGGCCATATTGCTGTACAGCCCTGGCTGCCTGCTGTAGGCCTGCCTTTGCTGCCATTCGTACAACTGCCACATGGTGTCATCGCGCATGGAGCGGCGTTTCTCAGTCATTGAAGGACCCATGGCCTGGTCATATACCGATGGGGACATGCTGCAGATGCTGTCCCGCTGTGCCATGCTATTCCTTGGCATACTGCAATATCCATCTCCATAATGAGGCATGTAGGGTACCCGATGGCTTGGCAAATTTCTAGGCAGCGTCTGGTACGATGTGATGCTGGGGTAAAAGAAAAAACAGATAATTAATCATGTATGATATAGTAGATGACCTGCATGGTGTTACACCAACACAGACCTAAAATGATCTGTGTTGGTATAACAATTTGATAATTTTTCATATATTCCATACACAACACCAGATAAACGTGGTTTTAGGCTCTGTCAGGTTCAAAGGACGCAACAAGTTGTTTATAGTTGAAAAAAAATCTCATTGGATTTCTTTTATTTTGATTATAACCAGTCAAAAACATCAGTTATCAAAGCAATGCCATGTTATGAATCTTTTCATTTGTTGGTTTGGTTTAAACTTTGTAGTTGAAAAGCACTTCACGCTGAGTATCATTCTAATTAAGTATCAAACAAGGATGATTCTTATTTTATCTGTTTACATGTGTGTCTTTAGAGAATCTCGCAAAGCAATTCCCTACTCAGAAACAAATTAGACCTTACTATTGACAGCAAGGCTTTAAGAAGTTCCACTTACTCAGTGAGTTCAAAGTCAGTACGGAGAGCTTAATAATAAGAAGACCTGACAGATCCGGGCTAAAACACTCACTGGTCTTTAAATCCCAGTATACCAGTGTTATAATAAAGGCTTGTGACTGCTACACATCCGTCTAGAGAACATGCATGTCATGACAAAAGGAGCTGAAAGAGATTAATGGAGAGAGAATTAAATGTTTACCTCAGAGAGCCAACACAAAAATATTTACTGAGGCCTTATTAGTTTTGCCCATGGTATACTCTAAAGCGAGTGTGTATGTCTATTTGTTAAAAAAAACAAATAATAACCACAGAATGAGGCAAAGCTGTGTCAAATATGAACACAAGCCTGATGACAAACGTATCTCTTGACTAAAACATGTATTTTTAACAAAAATTTGAACACCAGGGATGGGAATCAAGAACCAGCTTATTAAATCCTCTCATCAAAACCTCATCAATATACTTTAAGTACTTAGAACTAAGAGGAGACCAGCCTCATACTTTCCACCCAATAAAGCCAAATCTGACTTCATGTTGTGGAAACAGTCTAAGATTTGACTCTTGTGGAGTAATCTGAAGATAACTGGTGCTACTGTACAGACGACAGCGCCATCTGAATAGCATCATTTCTCTTCTTGCAGTGTACGCATGTTATAATCAACAATTACATTTAAAGCTTATACAGTATCATGTCAAGACGGGTTTTTTTTGGGCATAGCACTGAACCAACCTTCTGGTATCGTCGTCCTGGCCACGTCCTCTCTGTGTGCGAACCCACTGCTCCAGCTGCTGCATCGAGCTGGTCCGACTCAGGCTGCGATCCGGCTCATGTGGGGAACTTTGCAGAGGAGGGACTCCAGTCCCATTAGCTGGACGCTGTTCTCCAGATCCATTAACTTGGGGGCTGTGTTGTGATCCGTCAACCTCGGTCTGAGGATGCGGCGAGGTCATATTAGCCTTGATGGCTGCCGCCTGCGCTGGCTGCAGTTTGATACTGTTTATTTTGGTGAGTGGACGTTCACGGTCGGCCCCATCCTTCTGGAAGCCGTAGCGCTCTGCATCTCGCTGCTTTCTCTCCTCTTCTTCTGTGGTGGGGGAGACGGCTGCGTGCTCACGGTCAACCTCACGGTTGCGCTCATTCTTCTGGATTTCGGTTTCTGTTCTATGGTTGGCCACATGGTTGATCTCTTGAGGTCCACACTGCTCCACTTTTAGTTTGTCCAACCTAAAAGAGACAAGAAGGTTCAGGCTTGAAAAATCACAAAACACTGGAACTCTTTCAATAGACATTTTGGATTATCCAGACTTAAGATACGCTTGTCTTCAAGTGAAATCTGAGAGTGGCGTGTTGTTTTATCTTCCCGCCTTTGTAATCTGTTTACAACCCCTCTGAAAGCACTGTTAACTTAATCCTACAGACTGTATTACTACATGAACTGTTAACTTGATGCTTGTTGATATGAATATGAAACCAATGAGGCCTAAAGTAGCTGCTGATGCTGAAAAGTGCCCTTTTAGTTTTCTGAATGGATCCATAAACGGTTTCCACGTTTGTATTGTATTCCACACAGTATTTGGCTTGGTCTTCTGTTGTGTTTGTATTTTTTCCAATTTAGCCACGTTTGAGCTGAGAAGCATTGCTGTTCGTCTTGCTTGGATGATGTCATACAAGCACATGTGGAAGTTTGCACCTAAGTATTCAGGCATCGTTCCTTCCTTTTGTTGTTCATGTAAAAACTGTTACAACCTCAGACAATAGGCTAAAATGTCTTTAATGTGATTAACCCTTACGTAAATCTGGGTGAGATGATTCATGTCCAACTAATTATTTGGTAGGAATTGCTGTAAACGATGTTTGATTCACATTTTTAGGTTTATACTACAATATACTACACAACTAATGTTGTGAATTCAGTTCAAACTAAAGCAAAGTGCACAATGCCTCTTCCAGCTGCCAGAGAAGGGGAGGCGTGTAAAAGGAAATCAGATATCTCCAGTAAAACAATACCTCAGCTGAGACACTTCAGAAAAGTGATGCTCAGATCCCAGTAATCCATTTGCTTCTCTCTTTTGCCTCCTGTCTAGAAGACCTGCATACCACTCTGTGCTCCCTAGCGAGTTATCTAGAGGTAATAGATGCCACTATGCCTTGACCTTAGACAGACATAAGGTCACAACTTCAAAGTTTGGCAAATTCCTCTCAGCAGCATGGCTCACTGGGTTAGTAATAAGAGAGCTGCAGAAAAGGCATTCCTTCAGAGTTTCCACTTGTATAGTTTCAAATAGCAGCACTAGTCACTTAATGACTTCTCCATCTTTCTGTGCCTCCACCAACCAAGCAGAGCACACATTTAGCCCTGCGAGCATTCAAGTTACACAACTGCAAAACAAACGATGAAGTAAATTTAAAAAAAAGATGAAATTACAGAACCTTTTTGTTTTGAACAATGTGTAGTTATATAAGATAATCTTATAGTAGCATCACACGGTCCCATTTAGCAGAGACTTTCAGAGGATTTCAGGCACTACTGCTCTGTGTAATTACACTGCTCGTTACCATTACGTTTCTGCTCGCCCATGTAAAAGCAGGGCATTAGACAGGCAGCCTGCCAAATGGCAGATATTTAACATAGTTTAAAAAAGAAGAAGGAAAAAAAAAAACCCTGTTCTGATGAGTCAGTGATCCTGATCAGCCAGCGCAGCTGTGCACATCATCCCTTAAACCACCTGCATCATGCCTTCACAGTGCACCCACAGTCTTATGTATGTTACTCCATAATAAACTTTAGCGCTTGAAACAGTTACATAACATGAAAGAACATCGTAGCTTCTTCAACAAACCCAGAGACCAGAGATGTCAAAAGTGGGTGTTGAAGTGTTGCCGAAGAACTTAACAGGGAATTTAAAAGTACTCTCTTCCAGTACAAACAGAAATCAGAGTCTAGAAATGAACCACGTGATGCACAGCTGTTAGTACTAGTTTGAAGAACTGTCCTCAAATGGCTTTTTCAAACCCCCCCCCCATGCGCTCGCAATTCAAAAATGACACACCCACTCAGCAAACATGACTTTATTGTCAAAGCTCTTACAAACCTTTTGACTGGCTCTGACTGCACGAGTGCAGCATCTGTCATCACTTTCATCCAAGATTCCATCTCTTTGGCTGTGTCTGTGCAAAAGTAGTACGTCCTCATGTTGGGATGTGTCGCCTGTTTTGACAGTACACGGGATCAAGGACAGGAAGAGTTATCCACACAGTTACCTGAAAGAGAGAAGACAAAAACTGGTTGACTAGGATTTTTAAGGTTTCCTCACAATAACAGGAGGGTAGAATATTGCATTTTATACACACACACACACACACACACACACACACACACACACACACACACACACACACTTTTTTTTTAGCAACTAATGGCAACCGGTGCTGACTTGTGAGATATTCTCTGCAGTTAATGATAATAAATCAAATCCTTAAGTCATGCTAGATTAGGGAAGTAAATCTGCCACAATACTTACCATTCAGTGCATTGTATGGCAGACACATGGTCGGTTGTCTCTTGGTTCCCTCGTGGTGAACAAACCAATATATTGTTAAAACAAACACAGGAAGAGACATAATGCTTCGTGAACAACCTCAATGTGCAGTTTTCCAATGTTTAAAAAAAGACAAGACTATAATTTTTCTAATTGCTTCACAATAATTTTTAGAAATAACACACTTACTGATATGACCTTTGGCCACAACAAGAGACAGGAAAAGTTGAGAATGAAAAATATACAGTCAAAAGGTCATCCCATTTCTGAGTGAATCACTGAACTGAAGAGCTTGTGTCCTGCTTTCATGCTTTTCTCTTTTCTAAGTCTTGTTTTGGGGGTTTTTTCAGCCTGAATCTAAGTTGGAAAAGGAGTGGGCTGTGTGGTTGGAGAGACCTTGAGCAGACTCCTGGGCGTCTGTGTTTGGCTGTGCTTGGCAGGACAACTTTGTTGTCTCTTTGGGTTTATGAAGAACCCACAGTCAAATCCTTTACACACCACTGTGATCTCATATTATAAGTCCGTTGCCCTGAAACTTGAATCCTACGAGTCAACTTATAGCATCATAGTACTGTAGTCCTACCTCACTGCTGTCAGTAGTCAGTGTAGAAATATGAGTCGTACTTTAGTTGTTAGCATTAGCGACTAAACATCTCGCTTTGTCAATCAACCAAAACTTCTGAAGTAACAACCAACGTGTTAAATAGGAAATAAAACCTAGAAACTGCTCAACATGTCTAAAAATACACATACATATATTGTGAGATCACGATAAGAGCCACTGCAGCACCAGTTTTAAAATGTACCTTCTGTGAGACTTGCACATTTATTTTTATGGCCTTATCTACAAGTTTTTCCATTTTCTCTAGAAAACTAATTCCTGTCTTTTCTTCTTTAAGTGTAATAAACCATAAAATATGCAGCCTAACAAAGTCTGACAGGAATGAAAACATGCACTGACCTTGAAGGCATATTTTCTGGTAATGTGATCGTCCACAGACAACATGGATATACGAAAGCTTGGCAGGAGGATACTGCCGAGAATCCCCTCCTCTTTTTCATCTACAGAGGAAAAACAAAACACAGTGTGTGTATGTGTATATATATTGTCAACTCTTATCTTAAAGCGTTATTTGTAAACAGGACGCAAGTCAAGTGGACTATGAAAGGAAAAACTGTGCAGTGTTTTGGTCAGATAAACATAGGATACCAAGTCAAAACATTGGAAAAGATGAGCACTGATTCAGTTCGGTATGCAGCTAGGCTGCTCTAATCCTCATTAAGTTAACAGACAGGGTTCCACATTGACAATTGTGCACACTCCACATGGGGGGGGATTAGATTGGGTCCCAAGTTTAAGCAGAGTAGCTTACTCTCCAAATTCCATAAAAGCAAACTGTACTGCTTACCCAAAACAGTGCAGGAAAACAAAACAGTGAATGCTGCAATCCCTTATAGGCATGGACTTTGTCTGGTTTATGTGCAAGTTTGCATGTGTGTTACTCAAAACCATTATGTTAGAGTCAAAGTCTTTTAACACATATTGGCGATGATGGAATGAATAAGGCTGATCATGAATAAAGTTCAACATTGTGAGTAATATTTAGGGAAAATATGGTAACATCAATCTGGACATTCCCAAACATATCAGAAGTCGAGCTGTTTGCTCAGAAGTTGTGTTAGAGACCTGCCTCGCTTAACTGATTTTCAAAAGAGGGGCGGATGGATTTTTGACAGCGTCACCTGTCTGCAACCAACCGGGCTCTTTGCCACTGCCTCTTTCAAAAAACACAACAGGCAGAGGCTTCAGCAGAGCAGTCTCATCATGGGATATCCTGATGCGCAGAAATAGAGTGATAACTACAACAGCAGATAACGGATGTATTCAGATGAAGCAGCAGAGTTCACGACCTCTCTGCCCACTCTCTGCTGATGGATACAGTTTCTCAACATATCCATCTGGATAAAGCCTTTGGGTCCGCCGCTGTCCGCGGCTTTTGTCAGTCAGTGGGTGGAAAGAAGGCGACGGGAATGGCAGACACCAGAAATAACACAGACTGGATGTCATCCTGATCAGCAGAAATGACGACTACATCTGCATAAAGCGGCGGCACTGGGAAGTGCAGCCTTGTACAAAGGTAAGGCTTGTATTTTCTCACAGTTTCAAACAGCACACCTAGTTTACACTTGGTCTACACTTTAAACATTCTCCAAACAGAGATGTGTCAAAATTAGATGTGAAGATTGGTCCAACATGAGAGAACAGCCATTAAAATCACATTTTAATCAATAATAGATTATATAAAATCGATAAATCGCATCGAAATGTCCACACATTTTACAAAAATGCAAACTACAGTAAGTGAGTGTAACTACTACTAACACTACTTTCAGACTCCTATCATGTAAAAGCATGAATGATGACATGACTTGCATAAAAAGGAATCATTCAATAAACTTGTTTCATCTTGTTTCATCATGACTTAACATTAAGTGTGGAATCCTATTAGTATGCTTTAATGTTTAACTCTGCATCCAGGTCTTGCGTAAGGACCTGGCTTTGCTTGATGGGAAAAAAGGTGATGTTGCAAGCTTTTTCACCTGATAAGTCTCCTCAGTTGGTCCTGACATGTTCTTTATCACAGGGACTCAGACATAACAATGATGAGAAAAGGCATCGCTTGTTGTTGAAGATCACAAAAGCACTTGAACTATTAATCGACAACCGGTGCCGCTAGATGACAGGACTGAACTCACCTCTGTAGTAGAAGAGGCAGAGGTCAGAAAGGACAAACCACCTCTTCTTCCATAGCTTCATCCCTGTACTGTCCTGAAAAGACACCAGAGCAATAGAGGACATTAACTCCACAAATGTTTGGGGCTTTGATTTTTTTCTAATATCTTTGTCTTTTTTTATCCTATTCAGCACATGCTGTAGTCCTGTGATACAATCCTTTCCATGTGATCAATTGTTTGCTACATCATCTCTAAGGATTAACAGCCAATCACTTCTTTGTTGTATTACATAATTGTGTACGACTTTCTAGGTTTCCAGCTGAGACAGGTCACCATTTTGCATTTGTGATCCAAAATGACTCTCTGAACTTTGGAAATTATGAAATAACCCCTTGCTTAAATGAAGACGGGTTATGGAAGTCATCCGATCAGCACTGCAAAATTTCGGACTCTCAAATTGAGCTATTTTTGGCCTGAGATGGGGAAACTTAATTTGTGGCATGAAACAAAGACAATGCAACACACACACACAAACTTCCTCTGCTTAAGTTGTTCTTCAGTATCAGCTCAAAGCCTTTAACGCTGCTGCCTGAAAAAGATGAAGGGTGAAGTAAAGGGTATTAACTCCCTGGTTTACTTTAATGGAAAACTTGAGCAAAGTCCTTAATCGTAGCCTCCACCAGGAGACAAAAGCAGGAGGGGGGGATCTTAACAACTCTGTCATTATGGTCAAACGGCATGTGGGCTGCAGTTTACTTGAAATGGAAATTCACTTCCACAAACCAGAATGGTTAAAACATTAGTATCAAGAGAGATTCAAAATACCAGATGCTGCGCCGTATGTTCATAAAAGAGGTAGATGTGAAATGTAACAAGTTTTAAAGATCTTGTGTCCACCACCTTTCCTCAATTAAATCCAGGTCTTAACCCCCCCTTTCTTGAATGTCAGTAGCAGAAGAATAAATAAACTTTATCAAAAAGTTCTGTCGAATCTTGTTCTCTGGAGGCTTTCGCTATCACATCAATCACTGCGGCACTTTGTTCTAGCAGCGGACCAACCGAAGGACTGCAGCTTCCCCTCAGCCAAGGACTTCAATGGCTTCCAGTTTTCAATGAGGCAGGGAAATAAAAGTGCAAATCCAGCTTTTATTCAGGCTAGCAGATTTGTGAGTCTTTTGCTTGATCTACGTCACCCTGATTGATGTTTCCAAAGAAAAAAGCAGCTGGCAGCTGCACCAAAGGAGCCCATCGTGTGCTCACAAAACTGCACAGGGTGCCTGCAATCACCGCTAAAGGAAACTCCCAGTTAGGATGCACAAGGGTGTCCGGTCTGGCCCCTTTTTACTCTTCTGTAAGTAACCAGGGAGGTTTGCATTCATACAGTGGCCCTGCTGGATGAGCAAAAACAGAGATGCACAAAGAAATGCTCAGATTGTGCTCATCTTAAGACTGCTGCTGCTGCTGCATAACCACTTGCAGTTAAAAATGGAAACAGACCCAACACTGTTTTATATTATCACCTTTGTATAGCCAAGCTTTTCCTTGCCTCTGACTCCAAAGATAATACTATCCAGCAGAAATCAGGGGAGCTCCTGACGTGAGCATGCTCGGACTAATAATGCTAACATGCTGTTTAACGTATTTTTTCCATGTTTATCAACTTTATTGATATTTTGCACTTTCACACAAATTGTTAACAGGGTGGTGTAAGACAAAAGGTCAGGGTACAACCAAAAAGGTTTCTGCAAAAATCCATCCGCACGTTGATACATTTCAGTTATAACCACAGTGGTTTAAAAATATTGATACACACATGCGTCGAAGAAAACAAATTGTATGATCTGTCCTTTAAATTTCTGATTGCATTTTCTGGAGTAAAGATTACCTGGAGCCGTGCACTCCTACTCACCTGTTTATACAGCCAGTTTCTCTTGATAACCGGGGCACCGGGATTCCTCCTGATGGAGTTGGATCGTTTCCCGAAGTTGTGAATTTTTTTAGAAGGTCTTGAGGGCTACAAGTTAAATCAAATTAAGCTCAACACACACACACGGAAAAGAAACATCTAGATGTTTTAAGCCATTAAAATGTGATCCACTTGTTTTTCCCATTATTTTCTAACATAACAGGCATGAATCATAAGCCCCCCTGTCACTCACCCTTCCTCCGGGGCTACTGGGGTTTGCAGCTTGCTCCGAGCCGCCCGTGTAGTTAGAGGCCTCACTCATGGTGCTTACTGGTCGTTCCTTCTTCTCATTCGCCGGCACTTTGGAAGCAGATCTAAACAAAACACACAACATGCCAAGAGCAGACAAGCAAGTCATTAATCAGAAATAAGACACTGTGTTATATCCAACATATTTATCTCCAGTGACCTTCAGAGGAGCAGGAAAATGAGCAGGCAGCCCTTATCATATGTTTCCCTGTCTGTCCTCTGAAGTTCAAGCTCTGTTATAATGAGATCTCAACATGGGCTTATGAATCAAACCAATTACTCCCACCCTGTCACTGCTGATACATTTTAAGTTCTCTAAGAGCTTAAAGTGAATGTCCTGCAAAGTGCGCCTGACATATCCAGAAGCAGCAGCTGCAGCAGTGAACAGGGTCAGGATGTTTCTTAAAAGACAAAATCTGTCTTATTTTTAAAGGGAAAGCATAACAGGATCAGTAATTGTGGCATATGAAAGAACACCACGTGAATAAGCAGTACACGACCCACGGAGATGTCCTGCATTCACTAAGATAGGAACAATGCTGTGGTCCAGTGGGAACAAGGCATGAAAACCAAAGGGGATCAAAAATACTGCAGCAGTGATATCTCCACAGATCCAGTGATTCTGCTGCACGTAAGGGCTGAAACTGCTGACTCTGCATTAAAAACACTCCCCGATCTAACCGAGCCATGTGATCAACAATATAACATTTGTACGGTCCAGATCATGTTTTATCACCAAGTTCCATCTTTCAGTGCAACCGTCTGTTAGAAATGCAACAAGAAAACATAAGCATTCAATTAGAAACAGTTCAAACCATGCGGTCATACCCAAGGTGCACAAACACAAAAAGGGGATCACGATGGACGACCGTACGTGACACACACAGGATGTTCATTCCCGTGCACCAAAGGGACAGATCTGATGTCACCTGGAAACTCCTCGAAACAATGACTATTACAGACCGACCCGGTCTTACCGGCATTTAGAAGGAAAGCTACGTACAGTAGTTAGTTAGACGGGAAAGCTTAGTTAGAAAAAGCAGCAGTATGTTATTAATGTTTTCTGATAATTTCAGATATGAAAGTATGTGACTAGATATATGGATACACATACACGAGTGACGAGTGACTAACTCATTTATCTAAAGAAAAGGCGCTTTTACAGATGGGTGAGTAACTACTGAGATTTGCCTTCTTCTCAGTCCAATAAATTTGCTTCTGAAAATGAGGTCTAAACGTTTTGAGCACTTCCACTGACTCATGAAATCCTTATTAAAGCATAATCAATGGTGAGTCAAATTGTCATCTAATAAAGGTCGGGAAGGATGGAACGTGTGAAATGACTGCACTGTAAGAGATGGTGCTTTATTTGATGCTCTATTTGGCATCACGACACGTCTAGGCTCTCGGCTACAGATAATTAGCTTGGAAGTGATAATCATTCCGCATGCAATCAAACCGAGAAGATACAAATGTGTCAATTTGATAGCTTTAATGTAAGAGCTGGCCTTCGACTATAGGCACATTAAAAACAAAATTGAGAAATTACTTTGCATTACAGCCCTGACAACCTAAAACACCCACACTACAATACATATTCTATTTGGACATTTCAGTGCTTATTGGAAAAGCAAACAGAATACAACATAAAAATCGAATCTAATGTGAAAAATAAGGAACACGTAATCATTACAGATCTTTTTACAAGTGACTGAACACATGCACACACACAAAAAAAGATATTCCTAATCACACTAGAAACATGTACGGAAGATTTGCAGAATACCAAACCAACACCAGTCATTTGCAATTTACCAACATGAAAAAATAAATAAATCTATAATCAATAGTGTTCTTCTCTGATCAACATCCTAAAAATTAAGGATGCATCACTATGAAACGTTTCACTGAAACCAGTATTTAAAAGAAAGAACTCAACAATAAGGTTCGGGAGTAGAAATCCATTTCATACTCTATCACAAAGAGTTACTGTATAAGCCATAAAGCTCATATGGTGTGACACTTATATAGCCCCTTTCTACTCAATCCTTTGCAGTGAAAGCACTTTCTACTACAAGCTTCATCCATACGGTGATTTATCTGCACGAAAAAGCACTTATCGAACATTCACAAAGAGACACACGCCGATAGACGCATCAGGGACAACTTGGGTTTCAGCATCTTCCCCAAGGCTAGTTTGACACATAGACTGGAGGAGCCGAGGAGCAACCCACTGACCTTCCGATCTGCTGGACAATCTATTCAACCACCTGAGCTGCATCCATCCCTTTCAGCTCTTTACCACACTTTGAACATTTAGCCTGTGCAAAATTGATGTGACACAGCAGATATATATCATCCACCGCCATCAGTAAATGCCATCTTATTTGCAAATACACCGGCATCAGCCTTCAAAGTGTTACACACAGGATGTTCAGCTAATATCAGCTGATATCAATACTCGGCCAATGAATTGAGCAGTGTTCCCAGGGCCTCACCAGTAATTATTTCACAGTTATTTAGAGTCAAAACATCACAAACACATACATTTGCACACACAATGAAAACCAACACATTCCTATATTTTGTTTAACTTTCGTTTATTTCGTGTAAAATGATACAATAATACCCACATGGCTTATATGCCACTATTCATACTCTTATCATGCTGTTTTGAATGCCTGTTTGTTTTCAATTCCTGTTGTCTGGTTTAGGATGGGGCTTGCCTCCTGACAGCACTGCCCACAGTGGAAATGACTGTAATGTGAAATACCACGGGCAACACTCGCCGCTGTGTTCACCAGAGCTCAATGTCAACAACAAAGTCAATGAACCCAAAAGTCAAGCTGAAAAGGCCATGTGACGTTCTGTTTTCAGCAATGTCGAGCTGCTCTGTTACCTACGGGAAGGAAGGTCTGTACAGCGTGCCAGTCTGTCTTAAGATCAATGTCGCGGCAACAGTTTTTCCATTTTAGTTTTCGCCAGTGTCATTATAGTTTTCAACACTAAACACTCTCAAATGAGACCGAGAACTGAACATCAGATCTTAAGGTTGAACTCTAAATATTCCGCACAGAGTAAAAGTTGAAATTAGGCGAACTGTGCAATCAACCTTTTGTCTAATAGAGCCATTATTGTAGACAAACAAAATAGATGTTGCTGCATCAATTCAACAAACTTGTATGTGTTAAAAGTGACAGATACAGGCTGCCCCTTGCATGGATTTTCTGTGTCTGTGTAAATGTGGGGGTCTGTGTGTGCAGAAAGAGCAGGGATTAGACTGTCACTGAAGCCTAGCACTCTAAGCACACTGGGGGGAAAAAAACAAAACACTGAACCAAGAGGCTGAGGCCACATTTTAAAATGACCACACAGCATTTCTAAAGAGGCGAGGCGGCTCTAAAACACCTTTGTGTGCTGCTGAACTGCGCCTTTATCTTTTTAATGAACAAAAGGTTGGAACACAAGGGAAGCATAATCAGATCTGTAACAGTGTAACTAGGTCCACTGGTGTAGAGCAGAACAGAGCTGGATCGTGCACCAAAGATTTACAGATACTAAAGGTTCTAAACAGAGATCAACTAAACCCCTTTTTGCTGTGGGTCCACATTACCCACATTATTATTACCCTACTTACAGAACTAATAACATATGAAACCGTGAAGCCTTAACCGGTAACAACAAGAGCGCTCACTCTCTGGGCATTATTTACTTACTGCTCTGGGAACAGTATGTTGCATACTCTTATTCTTTGTTCTTTTTAAGAACTTTAGAGGTTTATAGGGCAGTACAGCGACCTTTTGTAATTTGCCCTTTTCAAATCCATTTTAATATGCTTAACATTAAAATATGTATTTTTTTTTTAATCCATCTTTTTTATCTATTTTTTAGTTATGCAGCTAGAGTAGAGTCTGTGGTGTTCAAAACAGGTGTGTTGTCAGCAGGGAAGCTGCAAAGTGCCACTCATAACATGGCTGAAGGGTTTTTCTCCCATTTCTTCATTAACGTTTTCATTTTCGTTAATCGGCTGTAATAAATGCTAATACAGATGGATTGGCAAAAGGCTAATATTGGCCAATTATATTGGTCCACAGACTTAAAAAAAAACAAACAAAAAAAAACAGTATGCTTTCAAGAAAGAAGAGTCAGTGGTACAAAAAGATGATTTGTCTGACAGCTCGGCTTTTATAAAGGATGTGCAGCTTGACTTTAGCTCAGGAAATGTTAGTAATGATCTCCTTGGGGTCTGTTCATAAAGTTTAGTTGAACAAAAGAAATGTTTCAGACAGTTAGATACACATCATGGGATTTTGTAGTACAAGTATATTGCAGAGTCTATTGTTAGTGCGCAACAACGACAAATATTAACAGACAAACACATTTAAGTTGTTTTACATTAAAAGAAACGGTGCAGTCATCCAGCTGCGCTTGAGAGACACATTTCCACATTTTACACCACAAAACAGAGGGAAAACAAATTTGTTGAGATTGGGTTTTGAGGACTACTGTAATCAGGTAACACTTGCTCAAATACTACTCGGTCAGGAAAAGTTTATCTCATCTTATTTTGCATCATGTCATTATGTATCAAGATAGTGACAAGTAGGGCTGCCACAAACGATTATTTTGATTAGTCGACTAATCAGATCATGCATCCATTGGACGTAAAACGTGCAGCTTATTGAACCAGCATGCACCTGCTCTTATATGACTATCATTAGCTTACAGCTTTAAGTGTTTAAGATGCTAACTAAAAATAAAGACAAGATGATAGTTTATTAAATTGTAATGACATTTGCAGATTGTTTCGGTGAAGTTTAATAAACTCAGCTGTCTGCTCCTTGCTATCTAAAATATAACAGGACACCGGAGTAAATTCTCGAGCATCTCACACTTCTGATAATCAGTTGTTTGCTTGACGTTTATTCAGCTGTGTAAAAACTACAACTTTAATCTCAGCCAAACCGATTTACTCAGGAACAAATAAAATACTTAAAAAAAAAAAGCCAAACAATAACATTTTTAAGTTATCTAAGTGACTTATACATCACGTTTAACCTGAGTAGTGAAAGACGGCGGTGGGTTTGAAAATGATTTGCCGGGAGTCCGGTGTTCTCGCCGGCTCTAGTGAGCCTTGAACCCCGGCTCACTATCGAGCTGGTGGGTAACAGACGTCTCCGAAAACGTCGGAGCGCTTTTGAAAATATGTGGTGTCTTGATAAACTGAGCAGATATTTGAGGTTTACACAGCTACATTCTCGCCTGAAAATATGTTAAACGTTTATTTTGTGACCCAGAAAGAATAAGAGTAATATTAAAACTAACTAGCTGCTGCCATTGTTGGAAACCGAGCAGGGCCACGCTATGAATTCTGGGACACTGCTTCTTCTTCGGGGTTTAACGGCAGCTGGCATCCTTGTACATGCAGTGCTGCCATCTCCTGTTTCAGTCCGTTATTACACTCTTAAATCCTACTACTTATTCCTGCGTCTTTTGGGATCTTACAAAGCTTCAAACGACGCGTCGACTATTAAATTAGTTGTCGACGATTTTGATAGTCGACATAATCGTGACTAGTCGACTAATCGTGGCAGCCCTAGTGACAAGTAAGCTGAAAATTAAAATTATTAAAGTAGCAAATTTAGCTAAAGGACAACCTGTAATAAGAAAAATCAACCCAACACTACAGTAAAACAGCCCTGTTTTTTTAACATTGTCCCTAACACTCCAATGGACACATACATTTTAAATGAACAGCTAGTACGGTACGCAGTAAACTGCACTGTGAAACAGCTGACACGCTGAACACGTGGTGAGACTGCGTTTTGGTCAACGTTTTTACATGTGAGTTGCTGTAAACAAATACCTCCTGTTAGCCTGCACATGATCATGCAGAACACTAAAAACAGGAAAACATTTACACAGTATAACAGAATGGTGAAGCTGACAATGACAGATATGGGTACAGTCACATGGCACATACAGCACTTTAGTGGTAACTTCGCACATCGCACCACAGCTGTATGTATGACACATGAGTGATACAGCCTCTTAATGAATATTATAGCAGTTTGAGAACACTAATGTGCAACTAATAGCTTTAATTATACCCTGCGTAGCAATGTAGCAGTGACAGTGTCATGTGTTCCTGTCACACATTTATGTAACTGAAGACTACAAACTGAACCTTGAAGTGAAACTCACAATAACTAAAGAAATAGAGAAATAAAGAAAGGGAAACTGTTCCTGGTTACTGTTCTTGGCTATGTTAACATAAAGAGCAGCTTTGTTTTGTTAATACTTTTCAGAATGTGAAATCAGTCTCTTGATAAGTGACAGCTTTCCAGAACAAAGCGGTATAATTACAGTATTATTAGAATTTCCTGTTGAAAGTGTAGCAATTGACTAGCCAGAGACTGGAAATGGTTGATTTTCAGTGTGCACAGCCTGAACTGGTGACCAGCCGGTCAGCCTCTCATGTCTGATTGCCAGCTGATCTGTTTTATTCATGTGCAGATCCTGTACACACTCACAGCCACATGCTAACATGTCGTTATCGTGGGAGCTCTTCACTGTGACTGAAGACCCAGAGTTCAGCAAAGTAAACCACAGGGTGACCGGCAGAAAAACAATTCTAACGACAAACCTAATGAGACATTTAAATCACCCTAACCCGGCTCAACGTGAACATTTTAAAGACACTAACAAAGAAAAAACAGCTAACGCTATCCAGCGCTCAGGGCCATCCCCAAGCCAGCAGCCTCAATATGAGCCTCAGTATGAGCGGTCAATGGATCAAGCGATTATGAGGGAAATTACAAGGGACAAGTGAAAAAGAGAGAAAGTTAAAAGGTAACACGTAGGGACAGGTTGGAGTGGAGCTAAACCCGGGCCTCTGCAGTAGCCTTTTGGCACATGGATCAGTTGCTCAACCAGTGATCCAGAGAAGCACCCCATTATCTGGCAAAGCTATAAAAATAATTGAAAATGATGTAACTAACTGACATTTGTTTTGTTACACAAATCTGCAGTTTATTATTTGTACCTCTTTCCAGCAGCAGAGCTCTTTTTTGAGAGTTGTTTAAGGGAAAGAAGATCCTGTAACTTACTGCAGTTTAAGTGTTCATAATAAAGCTTCACATATCATTGCTATATCTACCCTAATGGGACACAAATAGGGACTCAAAGTAAACATGGCCGCTTGTCTTCTCCAATCCATTAACTCAAATCTAATCTAGGCTTCCTTTACCTGAATTACTCACTTTTTATTCCATCTTAAGGTGGGCTGAGGCAGGCTTTATGTTATACTAGACTGATTATAATGCCAAACTGAGGCAAAGATTTGTGTTTTGAGTGCATTTAAAGTGCAGAGCAGATTAAGCGGAGATTTTCAGCAAGGCCTCTTTATCCCTGTGGCAGCTTAAATCCGTCTTTGCCTTTTATTACTCATCCACGGTGCAGATTTTGGCCTTGTACTATTTTTACTAAAACAGAGCCAACTGTTGGATGAAATGCTCTGTAATAAACTTCGAATTGTGAGTCATGTAGGTTTACCGCTTTTCTGTGTCGCCTTCGCTAACTGGACCCGATGTGCGTTCTTTTTTCTCCTTTTTTTTTGCAGATTCTGTAAATGATAAAACTCAAATTGCTAAATTAGATATTATCTAGCACTGACATGTTGTGCTTCTTAGCGTGAAAAGCGGCAGAAATGTGTGAGCAACACAGTGGAGAGAGGAATGTGTCAAGCGAGTGCAGTGTCAGTTCTGGTACAACAAGCTTCTTCACAAACTTTTTTTTCCTGATTATTCAATCTATACCGAAGAAAAGTGCTGCTCAGAAGATTTTAGAGAGACAAATAGGTCACTACAGCATGCTCTGGAAAAAAAAACAACTTTCTAACCCACATATTGGAAAAAGCTGAAACTGGTACTCATAAAGAACGACTGGGGGATTTCTTCTTTACTGCCGAACCACTTGAGAGTGAAATTATACGTCTTGGAGCAGAACGTGTTTCAATCAGTATTCGGTGCTAAAATAAGTGACACCAGTTGTGATGGCTTGATTTTAGTGGAACAATCTAGTGGAGGAGATCTACAATGAATGGGGTTTAAAATCTAACTTAGAAACTGAGCAGAGCTGGAACATGCTATGATTAAGCTATGATGGCTAGGGTAAACCATGAAAGCGCTGTGGGCTGTGATGTAAGCTGTGTATATTTAGCAATCTTACAGACTGAAGTAAATCAGAATGGGAACTAGTTAAGGAGGGCAGTGGAGCAGACAGATATTTGTCCTCACTTTCGACATGCTGCGGACTTAAACAGTCAATCAGGAAGGTTATGAAGTTAGAGGATGGTAATGAAAATACTGGACAGAGTCATAGTGTTGATCTCCTGTAAGTAAAAGCTTGAGATGACTGACATCTGATTCAGTCATGTGGGCAAAAATTTGATGACTGAAAGCAGTGTAGATGATCACATGGACGTCACACAGTTGACCCTGTACTGTATATGAAAAGGACATGAACTTCTCTCCAGGTCAAAACAAGGGCCAAAATGTGATTAATCATGTTTTCCACTATTTGATGTATGCCTGAAATAATAATGGTTTTTACTCTGGGGCCTTAGCACCAGCACTAAAATTTAAGTCTTTGAAATATGAAAAGTTACCTACAAATGTTTTTTTTTCTTGACAGAACTTTCCTTCTTACTGCTGAGAAATTTCTTTATGAAACCGCATAACTGAGGATGCATTGAATAGAGGCTTTGAATTCAAAGGGCAGAACTGCAAATAGACGATGGCACGGCAACAACTTATGCAATGTTGCCTACACATGAGGAGTTTCAACAGCATACTGTAGTGCTAAAAATGCTGCACAGTGGCATTCTGAGAGAAAGAAAAGAAAAAAAACAAGAGACTTACTGTTCGTTGATGACAAAGATGCAGTTGTCTTGCGAGGGTAAGCCTGACACAGGATGCTTGCAGGTCACCTTCCGTTCATTGTGGCTAACGAGGAGGAGGACAGGGAAGAAGAAAAAATACTGAGCATTGTTTTGGTCAAAAAATAAGTCTGTCAATAATAGATCTCTCCATTTATACCTACTTTTTAAAAATATCTAATAGACATGCTGCTTAACAGCTTAGACACAGAAGAATTTCAGAAAAATTAAAATTTTTGCTTTTATTTGAAAGTTTTACTAGCAAAACATAAGAGAATCAAACAATTGATATTGTGTATGGTAATGAAAATTGCACACACAGTGCGGAAGTAGTAGTAAGCCACACCAATTAAGAAACTGACCACACTTGAAATGACAGAGTTTAAGCCAGAAAATTTGTAGGTGTTGGGACTGATAACACATTGCCATGGAAACAAAACTACTGTATTAAAGGAAAAATGTAAAAGTCGATAACAATTCTGTATAAAACTAAGCATATATCAAACTTTAGAGCCTTATGTGTAATTTCTTGTCAACTTATACCTCCTTAAATTATCTACTGTCTTTAATTGTTGAGTTCAATCTTTAAAACTATAGTCTTATTACACCCCTCCCTCAAAAAGAAAAAAAAAGCCATTCCTATTACTGCTAGTAATTCTCAGCACACTAATAATAGACCTTCTCTCAAGCCCCCCATCATGACACATCAGTCCCATCTTGACACAAAATCACTGACAATGTGCTGACCAACAGCCAACCCAATCAATTGAGTTGTAAATGGCAGTAGTCCACTGGTTGCTAGCAGGAGAGCTAACATTGCATGGAAAGCTTGCAAGCTAACAGCAAAGCGGCAGCAGCTTGGAGGCTTGGGAGAGAAGAGGCGTTTAAATAAAAAGTATGGCAGTAGTTCTCTTAAACAAAAACAAACCAAAAATGTATATATTTAAGTTTAAACATGTCAGTTTTTCCTCTTATACTTTATAAAATAGAGGATATTTGGTACATCCAAAATCATTTGAAAGCCCATGTGAAGAAATCATGAAAATGATCATTAAAAAAGGGTTCCAGCAGGCTGTTGTGCTAACATACACTCAAAATCTAATAACAGAGGAACAAATGATGCCACTATCCTGTTGGCCAATTAGAGCGGCCTGCAGTCAGTTCCACCCTGACATAATTAGAACACCAGGACAGCGACCTCACAGTCCTTGAAGAACAGCAGCGTACTGGTAAAGGAGCCAGCGGTCAGTGTGAATGGCCTCGGGGTGAGGAAGCTCGCTGATGGGCTTTAGTGTCACTCATGTTAATCATTTGTTGCTTTAACAGTGTCGGTGGAATACTGCCAAGACTGTAAATTTAACATCAACATACAATTTAGCTTCCTACCACATAACCTGCAATTTAGAAATAGAAACTGATTGTTATTTAGTGACTGATACAGAGATGGGGTGCAACTGAGTATTTTATACATATCTTAATCAACATAATAACAAAAATGGAGACTTAACAAAACATATGGCTTGCAATGTCAACAAAGGCATCAAAGCTACTCCTGCCTTTATGTTCTTGATAGTTATTCTATACTTTAACTCAGTCAGGCTGTACTATAAACACAAGAGACTCAAGCTACAGCCCAAAAATAACACAGCGTTTAAACACTGAAGAAACGACCAAATACCAAGTATAAAATATGGGGTTTAGTTTCATTTTAGCCTGAAGAGCAACAGTATCCACAGCCCTGGTCTATAATTACTGGAGGCTCTGTTGGCAGCAGAGCACTCTGTGCGGTCTTTGGGCAAGCCAGCGGCACCATATTTCTTTGGCATCCCTCACACATGCCTATGCTGGTCTGCATAGGTTGGCTACAAATACCAGAGAGAGAAAAAGTATAGATACACAAAATAGTGGAACACAAAAAAGAACATTCCTTTGCACAACAGTCCCAATAATGATTTCTACTACAGAATCAGCTCCAATCAATCACATTTTTTCACATTTCTAAGTTTGGACACTGACTATGACCGCTGTCAGTTCAGATGCCCTGTCATCTCCAAAAAACTCTATCAATGGCAGAGAGAAAACTCTCCACGCTTGTTCTACCAAACTCCAATAACCCGAAAACATCCCGTCCTGGTCGTACTGTCAGTCTAGGCCAGTACATTTCTGGAGAGCAATCATCCAGGACAGCATGGGTCAAGCCAGACTCACCACATAAAGAGCAGACAATGGGCATAGCTAGGCACAGCACTCAATTGTAAAATGGTGGTAGAATTAGGCCAGAGGTTCTGCTCCCAGCTAAAAAACCAAATTCAGCTACATTCACCTGCAGTTGGCCTTCGTTCATCAAGGATCAGAGCTGTATCATTGTCAACTCTAATCTGGGAGATGAGAGCATTAAGGAAGGGTCACCGTCAATTTGCCAAAAACTTCTTCAGAGCTCCTGACGAAGTGACTTCCTTACAGTGGCCCATCATACAACTGCGATTTCTGCATGTGCTATGCTGCATTAGGCAAACAACAGTACACAACAAAAACAGTAATGCATTTTCACTAAAGCAGTCTTTCTTTATTCACTTTAAACTATGTAAAATTCCCATCAAAGTTAAGCCATTCAAATGTTGGCAGGCCACCATTCAAGGAAAAGGGTTATTAATAACAATAATATACAATTGCAACATTTTAAAGCCCTGATCACTACGTAGTGTTTTCTTATTGCTAAGTTGCTCTACTTGTGGTGCAGGTACAGCTGAGAATTTCTCCAAAAGTACTGCTTGTGCTGGCTTGTACAGCAAATGCACAGTAAGCTACACAAAATGCATACATGTGGTTAATCTGTAGTGGGGCTCTAGGGCAACGACAACATCCATTACCTCCCACATCTGAGGATGTTTGCAATAAACACAAACACACATACATAGCAGCGGGAAACTCTTTAAATGCTGCAGGAAGACACTAAAACTTGCTGTTTCAGTGCAATTAAATACATTTTATATAAGAACAATTCACAAGAATAACAATGTCAAAGCCATTCATATTGTAAGGTAAAGATCTTAGAGCATTATTTTACCTTGTTAGTATGCATTAACCTACACTTTTTGGGTGAATGCATCATAAAGAACTTTGTATGTGTCAAGATACACTTCTTTGAGTGCAATAATTATGCAATAAAACAAAAACGCACTGAATGAAAACACAAAAAGACTGTTTAGTGTTAAAAGATTGCTCAGACTGCCAATCCCACTTCCAAACCATCACCCTATTTACAACTTTTCAGCTTCTTTCAGCTCATTGTTTTGGTTTGGCAGTCTGAGTGGTAAAATCCCAGAGGTTCTGAAAGATGGTACAGTAAAGTAGGGGCTTGCTCGACACACAGCTCAAAGAAGTCAATTATACATTAGTTGCGCAATGAAACTGGCAAAAAAAAAAAATGGACAAACAAAAAGGAGTCAAACATCTGCTGTAGCAGCCAAAAGACACCAGACAGTTCCCAGTAGTCTGGAGACCAAACCAAGGATGTGAGGCAACTCTACACAGAGAGGACCCCTACACAGTCTTTGCTAAAATAATCAAGCTCCAGTGACTCCCGTCACAATCTCATTCTGTCTATAGTAAGAAATGTTAAACAGGTACATGAGTAAATATAATAAAATTAGAAACTTAACACTGAAACATGGATTAAAAACAAAATTATCAAAAATTATTTATGGGAAATGCACTTAATCCAAAAAGACAGATGAACTTAATTTAATTAGGGCAGTGTATTTACATGTCTGTAATTAATCCACCTGAATCTGAAAAAGAAATATATTACCTCTATTAAAAGAAATATTAAACTATTGAAGTATTCTTGAGAGTTGACAAGCTACAAAGCTGTTAGAGCGGCACAAGTGCTGACCCTTAAACACATACCACACCCTCCTGACATCCACCAGGTTACCACTGAAATGTCAAGGGCAGGGGTGTCCAACTCCAGGCCTCAAAGGCTGGTGTCCTGCAGGTTTTAGATCTCACCCTGGGTCAACACACCTGAATCAAATGTTTAGTTCATTACCAGGCCTCTGGAGAACTTCAAGACATGTTGAGGAGGTAATTTAGCCATTTAAATCAGCTGTAGACAACCTGCAGGACACTGGCCCTCGGGGCCTGGAGTTGGACACCCCGGTAGGGTGTTAAGGCTGTCGTCCAATAACAAACAAACAAAAAACCTAAGAGATGGTGCCTTTCAAATGAAGCCCCATACATTCATGTTGATATTAGATTTTTGTGGTTTAAAGCTTTTCTGTTTTTTCCCTTATGAGTGAAAATTCTGAAAAAACAAGTGGTGGATGTTGATTAACCCTAACCCCAACCCTAGGTGTTCCACCAGTGACCTGGTGGATCTTAATATTCTGGAACATACTGATATAAATTAAAGTTTCAAAGATAGCTGAAGTACCACGCTCAAAATGAACCTGACTAGGGCTCTTTCATTTAAGGATACAAACTATATACTAGGGGTGCAACGATATTCGTATCGATATTGAACCGTTCGATACAGTGCTTTCGGTT
>NW_005187428.1:1448297-1507747 GCF_000239375.1 Pundamilia nyererei | reverse complement strand
ATGAGATTTTTGGGTTCATTGAGAACATGGTTGTTGTTCAATAATAAAATTATTCCTCAAAAATACAACTTGCCTAATAATTCTGCACTCCCTGTAGATCAGATGGTAGACAATCATCAAGAGTTACCATCATAAATAAATTATATATCTGCAGCACATTTAACTGCGTTTATATGTTGTTATCTGGCAACCTTCACCCCTAGTAAAGCCTCACCGATATACATATGGGCACAGCCTGATATTAGCTGTTTGTCAGTGTATCAGTATTAACAGTTGATCAGAGTAGACCCAGGTGGAGCGTAAACGAGTGATGCACAACTCGTGAGAATAAAACAAGTTTATTTTTAATTGTAGTTATTTTCTCTCATATCTAATAAATAATGACACATAAGACATGTCAGGGAAAAAGTCATCAGCCTGATTTATAAATCACCAAATACGGTATTGGTATCAGGCTAAACCCAACTTCATATCTGTAATACTAGAGGATCACACTTTTTTTTGTTTGTTTGTTTGTTGTTTTTTGTTTTAAATTGACAGGATATTGAAGGAAATGAATTTAAAAATGTTGCTTTGTCTCTTAAACAAATGAAACGTCAGCTCATCAAACAGACCCTCATAATGATAATTCTTTTGGCAAAGGTCAAAAATCTAATCCCATTACACGAGAAGGAAGTTGAACATCAGACAAAGCCCATGAGTGCCAATTGGGGTTTTCGTGCCATCAGGTAAGTACTCCTAGCAAGCATGAAAAGAGTTAGGGCTGGTATGGTACTCTCCAATACCACATGGATGCTGACCAGAGGTATGAATAGCCCTCCTCACAATAGCTGAGCTGAATAGGCAGAATAGGCAGTTTATGAGAGGGCGTGTGTGGGGCAGTGGGAGAAAAGACAATAAAGGACAAAATAGCAGCTCTGCAGTCCACACAAGTCACAGGACAGACAGTGTTCCAAAACGTAGTGATGTAGTGTAACATGATGAAAACACACTGTGCTGAAGCACAAATACTGCAGAAAGTAGAACCCATAGCTTAATCTGGAGGCCTGATTAGCTTAGACCTTCACCTTAGACCTTTAAACGTATTCACAGAAAACAGCTGCTCATTCGGGCAATAAATCTGATTTTTTGCACAAATAATTAAATTAGCAGCTCAACTGAGGCAGCTGTGACTGCGAGCAAAGTGTGTCAAGGTGACACAGCTGAACGGGCAATTCAAGCAGATTTCAGAGTCATGGAAACAAGCTGCCTTATTGTGGAAAGAAAAAACAGACACAAAGGCTGAAAGAAGTGAAACCAAGCATTTATGGGGAAAATTTAGGAAGTATGCTGGAGGTAAACACCTATGTTTGTAGACTAAGCTACACTGTGACCTTCTGCCAGAGGCCAGTCCCAGCTGTTCCTCATTAAACAAAAGGAATGGTTCCTTAAAGGTCTGCTGATGAACCAAATACTATCTTCCCACCCATATACTTGCCACACATCTAAAGTTTCTACCTTCACTTTCAGTGTTGTGAAACTTCCCTTATTAACTACTCCATGTTCAATTTCAAGCTTCATTAAAGACAACACTAGGCTTGCATACAAAACGGCTGTATCAGAAAATTTTTTTATTTATATTTGCGCATATAGAAATTATGCCTATATACCATCACTATTACCATTTGTAGAGCTACCACAGCTATTTAGGTCTGTTGCAGGACAAAGAGCATAAGTGTGGCACCCTAAAATAACACAAACTCTAATCAAGGTCAGCTCCTTAAAGAAATAGTGAGAGAGGCTGTGGTGGTGGTGGTGGTGGTGGTGGAGTAGTCAATCAAATGCAAAATTAAGAACTGGACTATTGACTACTATTTTTTTTATACGTTCAAATTTCTAAACATTAAAAGGTTAAGCTTAAAGTGAGAAGTAAGAACAGCTTTTATGTGTTCATTCCCCTTTTTTTGCTACATACTGGAGTAAAGAGCCAAATTTTAAATCATGCAGAACTGAAAAGGTTTCCTCACCACAGGCTGCCTGCACATGAGCCCGAGCCTTTCCTCTGGTGTTTTTTTTTCCCTACTTACAAAATGCATGAACACATTTTTGCTTCTGCTGCCATCACACAACTACATGTGAATCTAAAAGACAGAGTTTGAAAAGGAAATGCTTTTAAACATTTCACCCATTGTTTTCTATCCATATATCTCTGCAAAAATGTAAACAGTACACAATAACAATTGGTTTGTACACAACTGCATTTCAACGGGCTGACATCCATCTCAAGTTTTTGCCATTTTGCTGGTTTATCTCTCATGAGTCGATGATTGAAAACAAATGGGGCCCCGCCCTTGCCTGTCCTTGATGTCTTCTGCTCAGTGACTGCTGGGGCTGGATCAGCAGAGATCATCAGGGCATCTGTTTATCTCCATTATTCTGGGCCTGCCCTGTGCCTCCCATTCATAACATTTATTTGGATAGCCTATCTAAAGCTACCTACCCATCCAAAATTTTCAAATCAACTCTTTATACCTTTAAAATTCCAGTTGAAATGTCTAAAAGTCCAATTTATATTAAATCACACTGATTGGTTAAAGAGACATTAGCTTGTGAATGCTGTTAATGTTTTGCAGAGGACTCAAGTTTAAGTTGATGGAGTGCTCCAGCCCAGAGTAGATCCCATTCATAAAACAACAGTGGGTATATGGACTGAATACACTCACACGCAAAGTGAATGAATACTAACTACAGAATGGCTATTATTCTCCTTTTCGATTTGACAAGTATCTCATCCTTATTGTGATACGCCACTATGTTCCACGTCTGTATGCCAACATCCAATTAATGCTCTCCACTCTAACTTTATCCCATAATCACTTAAACCCCACTGAGTCCTGACCACACTAGTCCCCCCACAGATATACCATTTATATGTTGTTCAATTGTAGGGTACAAATACAGAGAAACTCAATCTCCAGTCTAAATGCAATCAAATCCAAAAACTACCTTTACAGATGATGCTTGAGTATGATCCGCAGCTCATACATGAATGTAGAAATAAGGAAAACAGCGAACAGCATGAATAAAAACACATCTGATAAGGATAGGAGGAAAAGGCTCAACTACTTAATTGTTTGGTTATTCCAAGAAATTCTGGCATAAACCACAAAATCCAAATTAAAAAATAAAATCCAGTCTGTCGCAACGTAGAGCTTAGCAGTTTATTAAAAGAGTGCATGGTCTTGGTCACTGCTGGAAAGACTGTAATTGTGGCTCTACTGACTGTGATGGACAGATAAAAGGTTTTAAAGATCACAGAACCACTGCGCAGATCAGTATTGTAAGGAATTTTTAAAAAAAACTAATACAACAAAACAGAGCCATGAGGGTGAGAACTGCCAGGCTTGAGGACTGCTTGCAGTTAAGTGATGGAAAAATCTGAAAAAGTGAGATGGAAATGCTTCTTCAATAGCTGCAAAGAGTGGTTTAAAACTTGCACCATGAAACCATGATAATACACTCGGAAAAGCATGAAACTCGATTTGCATCAACAGCATTCAAAAACTAAAACGCAGAATGAGAAAGTCTCAGATTTTATTTAAGTATTTCCCCTGATGTGGCTTACTTAAACTGCTGTCTCCATCAAAACTCCTGTTATCACATTTGACCACCAGTAAAACATTTTAAAAAAGAATAACATATTTGAATTCAACTGCTTTGATCCAAAGTAGAGTAGGAAGGAAGCGTTTCTCACACCAAGCTTGAACCATTGCACTTAACCATAAGGATGATCTATTACATGTATTTAACAAAAACACGAGAAATAGATCAAAGATACCACATAAGGGGTCATAAGCACCACAGCATGTGTGCCATTACACAAACAAGAGCCCCAACTAAGATAAAATGCGGTATTATGGAGAACGGTAGTGTCCAGCATAAAGCCATGTAAAGAACAAAACGCTGACTGGGAGCCTGCTCGGAGCTGATTAGAGCTGCAATACAGTACAAGGCAATCACGGGGGCTGCATCTCAATAGCCTTTTGCTAGCATCAGCCATCAGCGTCAATACATTTCACATCCCGAATATCCCAAATCACTACCGCCTTACTTCACAGTAAATCCCGTTCAGTGCAAGTGGCACGCAGTACAGCCTGAGGTCTGCTTTTCTTTTTTACTTACAAAGAAACGCTTCCATGAATGTCCAGGCGGCTTCAAATCGCAGTGAAGTCAAGCAGGCGAGAAAACGAGCAGGTAAAAGAAAAAAGAAAAACAACATCAACAAACACCGTCTTATCCAGATGTGAACGTTGCAAAAAACGACGTGAACAGTTTGTCAGTGAAGAACAAGCGTGCGTCGTGGAGTGCGCTTTCCCCGTCCGCGGCTGCTCTGCTCTCACACACGGCTCAGTGTGGACTGCTGACTGCCGCGTGCGCCCTGTAGTAGGGACACAGTGAAACACGAGAGGCGATGATGTCACGGTCCGGGTTTAAAGAAAGGAAGGTAGCCAGTGGCGTTCTCTCTTTTTTTTAATATATAGAAAAGCACAGCGGTACAAACCCGCCAATACCACGCTGGCACAGCCTGACTCACGCAGGCTGAAAGACTTGAAGGGCTCCCGTGTGGTGAAGGCGAAATTAAAAAAACAAACGGAAGACTGGTGGACTTTTCTCCACAGTAGCCACGCAAGATTTATTCTTGAAACGCAGTTTGCAAATTTCCCAAACTCCTCCGCTCATATGGGATGGGATGGGGTGGGGGGTAATATAACTGCATGGAAAAATACGGGGAGCCCAGTAACAGCTGGACACATTTATAACTGAACCACATCTGAGATGGAAACATACACCATCCCTCCGATGTTTATTTAGGAATGCATCCAGGCAGGTCAATAATGTGAATATCAATGAGTCTGAGCGCTGTAGCTCCTGGGTGAGCCGAGCTGTGTTATTTCTGGCATTTACTGCCTTAAATATGAGTGTGGGTAGGTGCGCCTCCTTCAGCTCATTCTTCAACAAGTCCTGACAAAGGGCCGTGTTGAAAGTGAACTCAGCCTCATCCTGAAAATATTCTTTGGATCATAGCGATAAAAGTTGCTGTGAACATGTGGAAAACATTGAAGCCATTGTGTAAGCACGCTTAAAACATTTAACTAGTTTTTCTTAGCTCTGGTTTTTGATTCCTTTGCATCCCAGTTACTGGAACTGTACCATCTCTGGTTGAGGCTTGTTAGTTTCAATAGGACAGAGCAAGAGAAAGAAGTGAATATCAAGTAGATTCAGCAGGGAGCCCGCAGCTATTGAGGACATGAAAGCACGGACAATGACCCCAGCCTCTACCAAGAAGCCAAACAGCTCTTCCACTCATCAACCTGCTGGGTGCAGTGAATGGTGCAGGAAGACACCCAGGGACAGTCAATGCACTCTTAGCGGCTGCTTTTCTCTCCCTTTTGCCTCTGTTTAATAATACTTCAACACTCCTTAAGGAGTATACTGTATCTCTCAAAGAGACAGATTAAAAAAAAATGCCTTCAAATACTGAATGTATTTTTTATAGGCAGAAAATGCAGTAAAGCGGCATTACACATTATAACGCCATCTGTAATACGTGAACTACCTTGACCAGCTACATAAATAATGCATCGAGCTTCCATTACAAAGAGAGCAGTAAAGGGGGTTTATTCACTCCTTCAGCCATCCTTGGTCCTCCAGGGAGAGCCTCCATGTTGGCGCTCAGAGCTAGGGGATATGGCCACCACCTGGGGCACAGAACAGACACCATACCCCAAGAGAAAGCAGAGGGAGATGGGAATAATGAGTATTTGGCACATATATGATAAGATATTTAGTGACCCAATCCCAGGAAGATGAATCCATGGCGAATGAAGATCTTGTGCTCCAACGCCCACAAAAAAAAAAAGTGTCAGAGGGGAAAGTCAAAGCAAGCTGTTCAGCCATCTGTGTATGTGCTGTGTGGCGAACATGGTGGTTTTATCCAGGATGACTACATCAGTGTTTGCTTTCAGTGCCCAAATCAAACAGCAAACAGCAGTCTATTAATCTACACAAAAGTCTGTCCACTGCCAAGGTCTTCACTTTGTTACATAAAAGTGTGACAGGGTGGTTACAGACGACAGCGCATCCACACATTTGATTCTCACAAGAACCAAGCTCTGTTTAACAAGTTTTATCAAAGTACTCCCTTGGAAAAAAAAATGTTTCTATCTGCTCACTCGTTGTAAAGCTTGATTTATAGTCTTGTGTTGAATCCTATGCTGTAGTGGGAGAGAGAAACTGAGATAATCATGTTGCACTGTGAGCCAAAACACTGAACAAAAGTTACTCTTACTGTAGGAAACAGAGAAGACTTCAGAATCGATTTAGTCTATAGTCTATCTAGAGCTATGAAAACAAATAAAAACAGCTTATGTGCTTGGAATAATACTAGCTATTGCATTAGCTGTGCACCAGTCTGCTTTGCTGAGATGTGTACTGTGAGCTCTATGAATCATGCTTAATTCCATTTAAGGGCATCTATGAGAATAAAAAGAAAATGTAGCCCTTGCAACCACCAGGTCTGTCTCAGTTACCCCAAGGCACAGATCTGCAGGATGTTTTCAAAATCATACATGTCACAACTTCAGTAGCTCAGATTTGTGTGCCTGGCGGCTTAAAAGAAATGAAACCAGTCCCGATCAACCCAGCCACTGATCTTTTGTTACAATTGCAACTGCATGCTATTTGTTGTAATTTTTTCATTTTTTATAAATTAGGAAGCGTGAAGTTAAACCTCACAGCAGAAAAACCCCAGAGAGGTTTCAGTGGGAGTGAGAGTCCTAAAAACTGTTCCAAGAATTAGTTCAAGTGGGGGTATAGCCAAACCAAGGTTATACAGTCTGTTTCATCCCAAACCAAAACTCAGCTACACTTAATTTTATGGCAGTGCACCATTAAGCTTTATGAGCGAAAGGCTAACACAGTGGGGCAAGCTCAGATCTGTTGATGTTATCACAGCAGAATTATTTAACTTCACCCCTCCTGTCTGGCTGTCCAAGCTGAAAGCCTTTAAAGAAACAATGCACCTTCTGTGGAAGCAGATACAGAGGCTGTGAACAATAGCAACATCTGTGCAACATAATGCAACTTGAACAACAAACCTGTAATGCACCAACTTTAAAAAGGATCCTTTGGAATTGCACCTTATCAGGCAGGTGATGAGTTATGTGTTAATGGTTTTCTGTTTTTGACTTATAATGAAGAGAGAACCCCTCTGGACCTTTATTATTTAAAAAAGTTAAAGGTTTCATAGTGTGCATGACATGCTATGTTAAGAGTATAGTAAGTCTTTTTTGAGGTTGCTTAACTTGGATTGGATAATAGAAAAATTCCATTGTATTTATGTAGTGCCAAATCATAACAACAGTTGCCTTGTGGAAGTTTATATTGTAAGGTGAAGACGCTACAGAGAAAAAGCCCCAAAAATCAACCCATCACTTTGAGCAAGCCTTTGGCAACAATAGGGAGTAAAAACCCTTCTTAACAGGAAGAAACATCCAGCAGAACCAGGCTTGGTCAGGTGTCACAGCTTGATTGCATTGTCACGTCATATGAGAGTTTACGGTCCAACAATTTTAAATCCACTTCAAAGAAGTTTCAGTAATCCTGGCTAACAGCAGCTAACAGACGCTAACAGCAGCAAAAAACGTAACTTCTTAAAAACAGAAAAGTCTCATTGACGTGTATCTCACTCCTTTCATAAAGGTTTAGAGTCTCCTCCAGAGTAATAGATGTTAACATTTGGCATATTGACAGCTGAGGTAAACAGTGGACTGACTGCCCACACTCACCACAGATGAACAGTGGCCAGAGTTGTTTGTCCTACAGCGGCCATTCTAGCTAGGATTATGCACTTGAATTGGAAGGGTTAAGAAAACAGAATTCATTTGACAGAAATCTGCAATGTACTGACATCTAGTGGTGAGATTTTACACAGTGTAACTTTAAAGTAAATTTTGGGTACCATTAGGAGCTGACTGTGCTTTATTCTGTTCTAAAAGCATAATAATACTACTTAGTCTAATAACATGTGGTTAATGTGCATTACAGGACCTTTGGCGCCACATAGTAACCTAACAAAGAAGCTAAAAAGTAAAAAGAAATTTAAAAAACTTCTATACATTGGACTGATTATTAGTGGGCAACAGAGTGCTTCTCTTCAGGTGTAGCTGGAACTAGAAGTTTCATCTCGTTCTCGGCTGACAGATCTCAGGGAGAAGCTTTCAGACTCATTAACTGCCCACTCAGAGTCAGTGAGAGACAGGAAGGGAGAGGAAATCGCTAAGTGTTCACACTGTTTATCCACTCTCAAAGGAGCCTCTGCTACCTGCCCACTCGCTCTCGTCTTTGGCTCTTTCCTCTTCCACCTACACTCCCAAGCTCTCTCCTTTGTCGCCAAGGTGCAGATTATTACCTGCCAGTGTTCTGAAATGCTGCACGTACAATGGCTGCAACTAGCAGTAGCCTGAGGTTCTACTGTGAAGAAGCCACACAGAATCAAAGCGGCACGTTTTCCAGCACTCTGCGGGGGCCTCTGTTCCTACTGTGTGACAGCGAATAAAATACTGCATGCATAAACAGTTCAATTCCCAGCTTGTCCCCAGGGAGCCGGTGAGAAGACGGGCTGATATGGCCACCCTCTTGGTGTGCCAGTGTGTGAGAATGGGGGTGTCTCCCGCTCCAGTAATTAGCTGAGTGTGTCAGATGGAGCTGAAAAACATTTCACTCCTGTGTGCCTGAGTGAGCGCATCCAGACACACAAGACCAAGATAAAGTTACTCTAATAACATCAGTGAATTACATTTTTTTTTATTCAATAAAGGAATCGGTGAACACTGAACTTGACTGATTAGCACTGATTAAACCAAGGGATCCGAGTCAAAGGACATGAATTTGGGAAGTGTAATCTGGAATGAAAAACTATGCATCTTTCAGTGCATTCAAAGGACTTCTTACTAATTTGCGATAAGGCATGGTATGCTGCCCGAGGAGATACAAGCCACCACTGATGCTATCCAATACAATACAAGAAGAGCAGCAAAAGAGAGAGAGACTACCAGAGCTGTTTCTATCTTTGTGTAGGAGACATGGTTGACAGGAACTGAGAAATCCCTCAACAACATAGGGTCTTATCATCTGCCTGGGTTACAACAACGAAAGCATTTACATCTGATGCAAACAAGAAAGCATTTCTGAGGAACCAAACTGACTGCAGTCATTGTGTTTTCACTGAATGAAAACAGTCAACTTGTACGATGTTTTTACATACCGTAATTTGCTTTTGGTGTATTGAACTTGTGTAAAGATCTTGCACTTAGCATTTTGAACCACAATGGTTTTCTTTGTTAGCGGATACAATGAAATAAAGATTAGTTTAAATCAACACACACACACACACACACAAAAACAACATGGCTAATTTTACAGAGGCAAACAAGTAACTCAGTCAATAACAAGTCAAACTCACAGTCTGGCAGGAAGTCTGGGAGAAGTGAATGGCAGTGTAGAATCCTACTGACTGTAAAAGCTGGCTAGAAATCCCTGTCCCAATGACATGTTCAATCTGCAGCACATATTGTAATCGGAGGAATGGGTTATGTTAATGTTCATGTTCATAGACCAAGATGCTAAAGTCACAAACACCAAGGGATGGAATGAAATTTATGTCAGCAGGGCAGTGAACCTGCAGTATTTCTTAACCACAATGTGGGCGTTGTGAGTGACATCACAGGTAAGCATGTGAACAGAGGGGGTCGGACTGACTCACTTCACTGCTCAGGCTTATTGTGAGCATTAGCAGTACTGACAGTCACACATTCCAAAGTTTACTAGTCAAAATACCAACAGTGATGCACTCTTGCAAAGAGGCCTCACCCAGCCCTTGTTGCAATCGCGTCTACATGCTGACCAGGCTCGACTTTCTTTTTTATCCCCCATTAAATGTAGAGTACCAGCAAAAAGTGCAGGTGCTGCCAATGCCTATCGTTAAAGAAATATGTACTGATGCTTTACATCCATCATCAAACAACTGTCAGCATCAGCCTGTCGACTTTTGTTTACACCAGCGAGGCAACCAAACACAGAGGTAATTATTTGGACATGAATAATTTATAGTTCAACGCTCAAAGTAAACTTTAAAACCTTTAGGTAAGCAGAGCATCAATCCACTGGGCTTCAGTTGTGCAGAATGATGAGCCAAGTGTATTATACTGTATGTACCCCTAGAAAATAAGTTGCTTAGATTTAGCAATATACAGTCAATATTTTTTTCCAGAAAAAATATACTTGCTGGTTCTGCATAATTAATACAAAGAGGACGTTTGTGCCTTTATTAAAAAGTAATACATAGCACTACCTCTTATTTGGCACTTAGATCTTTAAATCCTACTTTATATTACTTTGCCTGAGATCACACAGAAATGTCCCAGTTTCGTGTAATTTGAGGGTAATCTGAAAGTTTGGGACTTGTAAAAATGTTTAAGAAGAAGAAAGTGAAGAAATGGTGCGAACTATTTGACGTAAAAGATGAAAGTTTGCATCCTGGAATTTTATCCATCCAACTGAAGCACACTCAGGTAGACTGAATCGCCTCAGCAGAGGCTTGTTAACGTAATAAAATATGGCTGTACAACCAAGTCTACACACTATATTGCCTACAGGCTGCAATTGTGATAGTGGTTAAAATAACATCAGTTTAAGAGTCACAAATCAAACCACAGTGGTTGAAAACACAACGGTTGTGTTTCCCCATTCACAGTTCTTAAATGGTTTAATAATGGAGTTTCAGAGCATAACAAAAATAGAGGATTTCGATTACATAAATTACATAAATATCAAGTAATCAGCTGAAAAAGTTGTCAAATTGCCTACCAGACACTAGAGCACAAAAGCCTATACATAATAAGAAATAGTGGGCACACTTTCTGTGAGCAAATGCTGGTATTACAGTATAATATTAAGCATCAGAAGTCAGGTCTTATTCTTGCTGAGTTTCCTAAATCGACACACAAGTTGCACACAGTTCATCACTGCGAGCCTAATGAACACATTAACTCTTGTCTTTGAGCATAATAAGCCTGTCAGGAGAAGATAATGCAAGCTGAGAAACTGATTTGTTAAAGCCAGTAATGACAACCTCTTCCACATGCACAAGGAGCCCCTGTAACCAACCACAAAACCGATGATTATACAACAATGGAGAGCCACAGTGTAGCATGAAAAATACTGTGGCTCACTCTATCAGCTTATTTCCTTCCTGAGATTATTATTTTACTTACAGATTGATCACAGAGAACGGATGCCGGATCAGCTTTGCCACACGAATGCCCACCAAACACTACAGCAAGTGAGCCGAGTCAAATTTTACGCTGTGAATGCAATCAGCTCTGCTGCATCAAGCTTGAGGCAATATATGTCTGCATGTAGTACGGTGTCAGTTTTATTTAAGATTTATATGTGTATAAAAAACATGAATGTGATCTCCTTTTCAAACATCCATTGCTTTATTTTCTACACAACGTTCATTTATTGCAGCCTGAGGGACAATCTACTGACTCCAAAGGCCATTCTTTCTCTCATAAGTGCTTCTCCATTGTTCACAACAAAGGGACTACAACACCAGCTGAAATACTCCCCAATAAAACTTGTATGACACTCAACTGAAGACTAAGCTAACTGTCTGAAGCTATATAAACAGGAACAAAAGACTGAAATGCTAAAATGTGTCTTTTGACTTGTTTAGAGAAAACCTTAGAATAGCTTCTGATAGACTTCGTGTTATCTGCATGGGTCGCTCAGGCTCTTTGAGATGTTATTCTGCTTTGGTTTCACTGAATACAACCTATCCCACTACGTCTTTAATTCTGCCTTATCTATAAATAAAAGAGCTACAACTACTAGATAATTAAAGACTATAGATATTTAATTCATTAGGCATTTCAAAGCCCAAATATTACATCATTTCAGCATCCCTAATATGATAATTTGCTGACTACTTTGCCTTTTGAGTTAGTAATAGATTATCTTCACATTTGAAACTGGAGAACTAATAACTAATTTAAAGACTTCAAGGCCAAAAAGACTCAAAAGACTCAGTAGAAATGCCAGTGACAGTAAAGCTTACCATAGCCAAAACCCTCGAATAAAGCATTGGCATATCATTTTTAATTCATGTGTTGTCTCCTTCTTTGTCTGAATCAACAAGCCTGTGCTGTGACAGACAGAAAGAGAGGGAAATGTCTAAAACAAGGTTTCGATCCACTACGTCGCCCTCAGCAGTGCTGAGCATGCTCGGTAAGGCTGCCAGGGGGGCAGGCTCCTGCTTTGGCCTACTTCTGATAAAACCAATAATGTCATGGAAAGTTTCTTTGCACTGTGTGTGTGTGTGTGCGTGTGTCTGACAGACAATGAGTGACAGAGAGGAGAGTGTGTGGCCTCAATAAATGGGTAAAAATCCAATTTAATCAGCCAAAGCAACAAGCAAAAAAAATACCACCCCTGACGGGGATTATTGGTCTGTCCATCATCCAGAATTTTAACAGGCAAAGACTGCAGTTAAAGGACAAAGCACAACTTAAATTGCAGCTGAAGGAAAACAACTTTCATTCTAGAGCAACAGAAAGATTTAAAGAACGGCAGCCTTTAGCCGACAATGTAATGAAACGCCATACAGGATCTGTTCAGCTCTACTTCCTCTGGTCCCCAAGCAAGGATAGCAGCTAGCGTGAGCAGAGACATGGCGCGGCAGTGCCGCTCTCACTTTGGTGCAGCTGATTATAGAAAAGCTGACCAATGCAAGTGGGTCAGCCGCAAGAGTGACATACCAAGATACCCAAGAGACAGCAAGAAAGCAAGAGAGATGGCAGAAGTTCATGTGAGGTTAAAACTTCAGAAGCTTTCCATGTTGAAAATTAGAAGGAGGCAGACTTCAGGAGTAAACAGTGTTTGTTTACACCTCAAAGAGTCAGTAATCATGGACAATATTTACCGTACTAAAATATGAGTGGCACCTTAAAATTACATGTATATTTGTTTATTAGAATCACGTTTTCTAATCTCCTTTTTCTTCTTTTTTTTTTTCTTTTTTTAAACAAGGTGAGCTCTGTGGCAACAAAAATAAGAACACTCATCGTATGCTGTGGATTGTCAAATATTATCAGCTTCAGGCTGAAGCAACGCAAACAGCAGATGACTAAACAAACATTGTGGAAAGCACATACTCGGTCTCTTGCCTGCAGTTTCAGTGCCTAAAAAACCCCCCAGCATATAAAGTTACTGAATCTGCTGTACAGACTAATTTTTGAAGGCCTATTTGTTTCCTCTGTTGTGCATTTACTGAATTATGTATAACATGTATTAGATAAAGCAAGTAGACTGCAAAAGCAAAAGACCCCCCCCCCGAAAACTTAATATAAGACAGGAGCTGTGAACAGACATAAACTCCAATAGATATACAGACTTCAGTGCAGCACCAAACAATTCAGTCATGGATGCTCGATCCAAGGAGAAATGGATTGGTCACAGCTTCAAAACTTCAACCTGACTGCTGTCTCTTCAGCAGGCCTAATCTGAGCCAGCAGATAAACAGAGTACACAGAGAGGCAGCGGTGAACTTGAAAAACAAGCTGACCCAGAACATCACCGCTCCACAGTCAGAGGTCATCATATGTACTTAATTTTTAAGTCAACACATCCCGCTGTGTTATTAATATGCGTAGAGGCATTTTGACGCAGTTTCCATAATGGTATCTGAGATATTCAGTATATCTGTGGAAGCACCAAAATAGACCAGAAACACAAAAAAAGCTCAGGTAATATTTATTTTAATGTAACATGAAAATGTTAAAATAAATCTGAAATAATCTTATTTTAAGTTTTTGTTTTCAGTGCATTAGCTTGTTTGTTTTTCTAGTGTAAAAATGGTCAGCTTCAGTCTAGTTTTCATTAGCTTCACTGTTAGTTTCAGTCTTTTTAAAGATCACAATAAAGAGGGTGTTTATCAAGGGCAGGACTTATGAAGTTCAGATTAGATATTACAACACAAGCATATGAGATTTTGAAGGCAGCTGACTCACAGTGATGTAGACATACCACATCTGAGTAAACAGGCTAGTTGTGTTGACATATTTGACCACACTGACAAAGTCTAAAACTAAGGACATTACTCTATTGTTTTCATTTATTTTAGTTGGTTTTGTAAGAACAGAAAGCTTTCATTTATTTTATTTTTTTTCAGTTAAGGACATTGCTCAACAACTACAATGTTAACTACATTAACAAAAAGTCAGTCAAGCTCCAGGAAAGACCCTACAATAATACAAATTTAAACAATCAAATGACCCCTGATGAGCAAGCACTTGGCAATAGTGGGAAGGAAAAACTCCCTTTAAACAGGAAGAAACCTCCAGTAGTACTGGGTTCAGGAAGTGGCAGACATCTGCCACGACCGGTTGGGGTTGAGGGGAGGTTTATATACTGTAGAATAGAGTGAGAGATTAATAATATCTAATGACTGGATGCATAGTGGTGTAGAAACACACAGTAAGTGAAAAAGGTGAAGGTGAGGAAGAAACACTCAAGGGATCATGGGAAACCCAAGCAGCCTAGGCCTATTGCAGTGTAACTAAGAGAGGATGCAGGATCACCAGATCCAGCACTCACTATATGCTTTGTCAAAAAGGAAAGTTTTAAGCCTAATCTTAAAAGTACAGCTGGTGTCTGTCTCCTAAATCCAAACTGGTTCCACAGAAGAGGGACCTGGAAGCTGAAGGCACTGCCTCCCATTCTACTTTTAAATGCCCTAGGAACCACAAGTAAGGCAGCAGTCTGAGAGTGAAGTCCTCTATTGCAGTGGTATGGTATTATGAGGTCTTAAAGATAAGATGGAGCCTGATTATTCAAGACCTTGTATGTAAGGAGAAGGATTTTAAATTACATCCTTGATTTAACGGGGAGAGAAACCAATATGGGAGAGATATGGGTTCTCTTTTTTTAGTCCCCGTCAGTATTCTTGCAGCAGCATTTTGGATGAACTAAAAGTGACAACAAGTGCACTTGAAAGGCACCAAGACAACCCCCAAAAGGGAATGTTTTTACAGGTGGTGGTCACAGACCATTGCTCTTTCCTTATCCCACCTGACTGATTTTTCTCTAGTTTTGCTTTTTTGCTAGTGCCACTACAGTACCACCACCAGCACATTCAGGTTGCTCAGGTAGTCCAGCTTCCTCAAGGATGACATATCCTTGCATACTGCCACAACTAATTTTGCTGTCTTGTTCAGCAGACTCTGAAGAGAATGGAGGAGATACCATGAGATGGCTCATTAGACAGGAAGAGTGGGACAGGACAGTAGAAGGTCATCAGCCCAGCAGCAGGACCAGTATCTGCTCTTTTGTACCAGGAGAAACAGGAAGAGCAGGAGGAGCAATGCCAGAGCCATGCAGAATCACAAGCAAAATGTGAGACACAGACTTTATGAAAATGGCTGGCGTCTTTTAGTGGAAACTGTGTTCACAGCCCAGCAGAGAACACTGGCATTTAACAGACTACACCAGAACCATTTCTGAAAGGAGCAGATACCAGTCCTGCTGCTGGTCTGACGCCCTTTGACTGCCCTGTCCAGCACTCCCTCTGCAATGTTGTGCCAAAGCAGGTAAAACGCATTCAGAATTGTTCCTGCTTCCTCACTGGACAGATTGAACTTTGTGTTACACTATGATCAAAAAGTGGCAGTGTAATATGTTCTTCACACTTAGCTTTAGTTTTAAGATTAGTTCAGGTCAGCACAATAACCTTAAATTAATAACTCCAAGTAACACTAAGTGTAATTTATGTATATATGACTTTTTTTAGTGGAATGCATAAATAAATTCCCAAAGATGGTCAATTTCAGCAACCAGTAATGCTGTTGCAGTAGCTCAGTATGTTACATAATTTAAGGGTTATCATGTAAAAAGGGTAAATAATCATCATAAGAAAAAAATGGCCATTATGAGAAAATCAACAAGCCAAATTCCTCACTTCCATAACCAGCCGAATCACATCAGCTGTGCTAACACAATCAGTTAGAGACTTAATATGATAAGCTTGCATTAGGTAACATGACATGCCGTTAGAGCAAGAGCGATTGTTAAAAGGCTTTTATATGCTTACAGAAATTAACAGGTATTTATAGCCTTATGATCAACTTACACTGCATTAGATGAAAACAAATGTTCCCTTTTTAAAACGTTTTCAAGGTAAACCCAAGCTTTAGAATACGTCTTGTAAGATCTATAGGTCTTATGATTTAGTCATGAAAGCTGCATCTTCGCAGTTTTCTCGTGCAACCTATTTATAAGGATTAGATATAAATTATAAATATTAAAGTAAACAGAAAGCATAAAACTTTACTTCTTTTACTTCATGAATGAATCATGAGGTTTATGAGAGTACAGCACAGACATGCACGGTTGGCAGGAAGGGGAAAAATCTTTCCATTTATTTTCCATGCAGGAAATAAGCATTGCAACAACAACAAGAAAAAGGTGAAATAAAAATGCGGGGTCATAAGAGCAAGCCAAACAAACGGCATACTCGCTGAGGCTTCTTACGTCCTGATTTGACCCTCTATTATAGCATCCTGTTAATCCATATTTGAAATGGGGCCAATCAATGCCACTCTAAAACAAGGGCTGGGAGTGTGCAGAGGAAGGCACAGCTGACAAATTGAGGACAGCTCTCTGTGCTGAGCAGTCAACTGAGTTAGTGACTCAGTCTAATGGCACTTCATGCATCTTTCGCCCTGTCACCTTCCCTCATAGTCGTCATTCATATCAACACAGTATGTCTCCACAGCGTGAAAGACATTTGTAAAGCTTTAAGTCTGGAGGATATCATCAATATGGCTGTCTTAAGTATTTTCCATATTTTTCAGCTCTTTTATAAACAAGCCCTTAAAGCCAAGGAGCCAAATCTCAGTCTGTTTTACAAGGTGTGTCTCCTCTTAGGTCCCCTGGTGCTATTTCTGTAGGTGCAGCTGCATTTCTCAAATGCGCCTCTGAGAAAAAGGACAACAAGCTATTCTTGTTGACTTTCAAATCTTGTTTCTTTGCAGCTTTGCACGCCTACAAGCAAGCGGTCAGATCCAGCGTATTTATGATAACTGTGAAAGGACAATATTGTTTCATTATCAACACGCTCCGCGAGAGCCTGTTTTAAATTTAACGGGCCGCACCTCCTTCCTGGTTGTAGCCCTCCCACCGACAGCTGCATATGTCAGGTGTAGAGTTGTAAGGGGTCACAAGGCAATTCATCAACGTCCCGACAGCCACATAGATTACGGGAAGGGAGGGAACGACTCGGAGAGGCGGGAGCGGATGGGGAGTGAAATGGAGTAAATCGGGTGAATGGTTCAGTGTAGCTGGCTGAACTAGAAAAACATTGTAAGAAAAAAAGTGCAAATGTCACCCAATTCCCTGTTCAGGAGGTGAAACTACAAAGACCTACAAAAAAGGATTGAGGACAAAGTGTTTCTGCAGCAGGATGGGCCACATCCACAGGGCGGCTCCTCTAAAAACTGAGTTAGCAGCTGTGTGAGAGGCAGACAGCAGTTAAAACAGCAGGGAGGAATGTTCCAAGTTAGACACCACACTCAACTGTAAGCACCTCAAGGTAAAACACACAGTCATCCTCCTACTCTCAGCAGAGCAGAGCTTTTTAGTTTTTAAGTGAAACATCTTCCTAAGTGCCACTTACATGGATTGGTGATGCAAGAAGACAACCAAGGTGGGAGAGAAAATAAAAGCAAAGAACAACAACAACAAAAAATCTGTTGCAAACCAACAGTAGGAAGTGCTGTGAGTCATCCTACACACACACACACACACTCACAACACAAGCATGCACACACACACACACACACACACACACACACACACACACACACACACACGCACGCACGCACGCACGCACACACACAACACAAGCATGCACAAAAAACTTAATTAATCTGCACACACATTCTAACAGAGGCATGTTTTTATATATATAATGAAGAAAAGTTTAAGGCAATAATAACAACTACATTGAAGCAGTGACCACAGGGCTGCTAGATGTTAAGATCCAACACTGCCTCCCAATGGCAAAAACAAAATGTTACACATCATTTCCAAAAAAAACAAAAAACAAAAAACAAACAAAAACAAAACCAGACCCGGGCAATTTGAATCAAGTCAGAATAAATACATCAAAAAGCTGAAGCAACCTGCTTCAAGAACCTTTAAGGCATAAATTATTAATGCCTACCAAAGCTGTGCAATTACATCACCAAATAAAAGTAAGCTACCTGCAGGGCACCAATATTCACAAGGGGTCTTCTCAGCAGGTAGCTCCACATGTTTGATTTAGCTTTTTTCTTTTTCTTTTTCTTCCCCCTGGCGTAACCACCAAAGTCTGTGTCTCCTCCAGAGATCGAACAGGGGATCTTACACTCATCAGGTGAATGATGAGACATAAACTACAATACAGGCCTCTGATGTTATGAACCTGTTCTCTACATTTGTGCTAGATCTCCATCCCTCTCCTCCCTTCAGGTTGTATAGGAGGGGTGTACATTGTACCAGAGGAGGTGGGGGCTCTGTGATTGATTCACTCAAAGAGACTGCAGCTTCTGGATTGCACCACTGGATGACAGCAGATCTTTTGTTTTTAAACCCCAGCTCACATCCACCTCACTTTGCAAGCAGTGCACTAAAAATATAAGCAAACCTACTAGCTTCTTTCCCTTTTTTGGAGCTTAGGTTAGCAACTTGTCATTTGTTTAGAGCACTGCTCAGCTCTGAAGCTAACAAAGAGGCACTCTAAACATCGATTCGCACTGTTCAATAAGCCTTTCTTTGGAGTGGAAATGTGGGGGATTCACACAGCATGTTATGTCTAGGTTTCCCCTAGAGCATTTAAAGAATTAAAAAAACCACTGAGATAAAACACCTAATTTTAAACACAACTGGAACTAAAGTCTATTTTAATTCAAACTGACAATCTGACTAAGATCTCTCACTTTCTCTGCAGTTGCAGTTCCGGCCTTATTTCAGCTTCTATGATGCCCTCTGCTGGATAAAATATCCAATTACACCATTAGTGAGCACAATTATAACATGCAGGCTGACATCTGGTCCTAATCTCAATGCTAATTTGTCACTTTCAGCAGCACAGCGCGCTACCCCTGCAGCTGGAATGGGATACACAATAAAATCAGTCTCTGAAGAAGAGCAAAGGGATGCATGCGGGCGTAAACAATAAACGGCACATGGTAGGAGGCCAGGATGATCCCAGTAAATCTATTCAAATTCATCAAAGAGATCACAATGAAGGCGATTTATGAGCACAGCTGCTTGACTGTTAAGACTCATCCGTGTTTGGAGGAGAAGCCTTACAAATAGATGGAGACAAATCCGAAGCACAAACGAGCCTTTTTTCCCTCTCCTTTTTGTAAACCACATCTTCCCTGCAGTAAAACCCAACACTGCTGTATTTCAGTGTACTTTTAGTAACAAGATTCAATGCTATCACAAATCCAGAAAAATGCTGAGTTCATCCAGTATTTCATGGTTATTTTTGGCAAAGACAAAAAATATATATGACAGCAGGACAAAGCATACTGACCTAATGAGAAACGACATTATACTGTGCAGAAATGCAACGCTAATGTCACAAAACGTACTATAAAAAATGCTACTGTTTATTCAAACAAAAGCAAAGTGTATATAGACAAAATCCACCAGGGATTCTGAGTTTTACTTTCAAAAGTTTTATTTTGCTTTTTAAAAAAATAAAATAAAATCAAACTTTTATGGATTTTCTATTCCCACAGAGGCACAGATATTATTTAGATCAAAGAATAGACAAATGTTTAAACTCAATCAGACAATGTCAGAAACTAAACCTTGATCAAAGGAACAGCCCCCATTTAATTTTTTAAAATAACTTCAGTCAAATAATGAAACCTCAAAATAATTTAGATCAAAGAGCCTTTCATCTCTCTACCCCCCACACACGTGTAGATGTGCAGCTCGTTCTGCTAATGGCTGTGCTGGAGGAAAATAAAACAAGCACATGTTACTGAGACAATCAGGAGTGCACGCTCTTGAAGCCCCTGAGTAGTCAAAAAACTGCTTTCATGAGCTCCGCCCTATTAGGATCATCAATTAATTCTCTTATTTATCTCCATTGCACTCCAGAAAAAACCAGCAGGTTTTTTCCGAGCTGCTTGTAGGGGATCCCTGGGTGCCAGCAGGCCAGTTTTAACATTACACCCTCTCCACTGAGTCATAAGTCATCTATCAGTCATCTGTTAACAACCGAAAGTAAAGCTGGAGGCATTATCTTTTCCACATGCCTAAATCACTTCAAATTGCTCAATACAGAGGGAATCAGCTGTGCTGCTCCAGGGTCCAGCGGGGGGTCACTGAACTCCACCTGTCATCATGACAAATGATGCAAGCTTCTATTTTTTGACTGCTTGCCTCTCTGGCATTATGTCTGACCAGAGGTGAAGATCAGTACAAATGCTTTGTTTTAAATCAACCACACTGAACTGCTGCCCTCTCTCTCTCATCCACAATAAAACAGTAAGTCGCATACAAACTACAGACCGGTTAAACCACCATAGAAAGTGTCAGACCTTATTCTGACCACACCTCAGCAGCAGGAATAAAACATGTTGGCCTCAGGTGGGGCTTAACATGTGGCATCAGAAACAGAGACAGTGAACATGCGACCAGGCTGAAAGCATGTAAAGACCACATGGCTTGAAGCTCCTAGGGTTTCTCCTTTTCTAAATCCCTGACAATCTACCAGGTCTTGCACCATTTCGTTCCTTTACAATAAAATATTTCCAGCAGAGATAATATGTTGGATATTTCTCATTGAGGCAATCATACATTCACAAATAGGTAGTTAAATCCATTTGGGAATAGTGGTGATTTTCCAATATATTTGCTGAGCCTCGTTGCCAATTACCGGCATGATAGCAATACAATGGCATTAATCAATGTCAGTTGCAGATGCTATCTGTTGTGTCACATCGATTTTCTGCTCGTTCAGTGTTCGGTGACAGTGTAATAAAGAACTGAATGACTTCTACACAACTATTTTTAATATAGAAAATTTAATATAGAAAAAAGCAACAAAAAAAGAAAGAAGAAAAAAAAACATATCAATATCAGCAATCAGGGTATCAGGCAAATTGTTGTTTTAAACACTACAAGACTATTTTTAAACCGCATTTTCATATTTTCTTAACGGGAATACATATAACAAATGGTGAAATCTGTTGTCAGCTGATATATTAGATTTTTAAAAACGATCAAATATCAGTATCCATCTTAAAAATTCTATGTCCGGGTTAAAAAGCAAACAAACAAACAAAAAAAAAAAACCCACACACATCAAAGGTATACTTAAACCTGTCATATTACTGACTTAAAGTCATATCAACATAGTTGATAGGACTACTAATAGGAATGAAAACACCACACACCTCGATCTAGACAACCACGAATAAAAAATGCATCTAACAGTAAGACAAGGTAACATCTGTCTGAGAAGTGTCCATTAGTTTACAGTGCGTAAGCCTCACCGTGACGAGACTGTGACAGAGAGCTGATAAGTTCTCCAGACAGAACCTAAAATTGTTCCCAATAGACCATGATTCATTTCCCCAGGAGAGTTATAAACAAGCCTAACTATAAACCAAGGTGGTAATCAAGATCTGATTCAAGGGAAGAGGAATTCACATATGCTCACAGACATCAGAAAACCATTACACAGCCAAGTATCAAATCTACAGTCTAAGGCACCTTGAAACACTTTCTATGTAAAACAAAACAGAACATGTCCTACACACAAGCCTTCATCGACTCAGCTGCAGTGAAACGTTATGCAGTACCTGTTAGGTTCTGTTAAAAGAACAATGGAAACTAGAGAAATCTGGACTAATGGGTCTACCATGAGCACGACATGACTAATCAGTCGATCAGCAAAGCACTCACAGTACTAAAATGTTTGAATTAGCACATCCATGTGATTTCATATCTCCCACACAGTTACCTCCCATATCGCAAGAGTACATTGCACTTTTGATATAGGTGAGAACTATTAAAGAATATATGAAAACCATCGAATTATTGTTTCTGCTGACTGGTCTTTTTAGCTGCTACTATTCATGGTTTTTCTATCCATTAACAATCCATCAAAGAGCATAAACATGAACGATTGTGTAAAGTAAAATATCCCTTTTGGGTGCTATTCTTTTTTTTTTCATGTCAAGTTAACTAAGGTTCACATGCTCTTTCATTGATGCCAATTCCCAAAAGCTAAATGCACCAAGGTTTCTTCTGTCAGTTTTTAAAATTGTCTGCTGTGTTGCAATGATGCGTGGGAGTATAAGAGAGAAAAGCTGGCCTAATTCACACATACCTCTCTTATCCTTCCTTGCAGAAGGCTCTATCGATATCTCATTAGCTGAATGCCTCTGCTAGCATCGCCGACAGCATAGCCAACAAGGTTATGGATCGTTATTGGTCCCTGGCTTTTACATAAAGATCAGTTGATGCTTCAAAAACAAAGACAGAGCGTGCAGGAGTTAAAGTCCTGTGCTTTTAGGGTGATGGAAGCTTGAACCAATATGTGTGGACAGCACTAAAGTGCCTACAGCCAGGTTTGACATAAACAGGAACCACAAGAATCACGCTGAACCAAGAGATACAAATATCAGTTTCTGGGTCTCATCTAACCCAGAAAACCCAAATGAGGGCCCTTTCCCCTCAAATAAAAAAATGCTGAGAAAGTCAAATAGTGTCGATAGCGTTATTATCTAAAACAGCGGTCTCCAACCTTTTTTGCGCCACGGACCGAATTGTGCCCGACAATATTTTCACGGACCGGCCTTTAAGGTGTCGCGGATAAATACAACAAAATAAAAAAAAGAAGATTAATTCATAACACACGTGAAAAGACCCAGGAAAACCGAGTTAACGATAAAAACGATAACAAAATAACGCTGAAAACCGATAAAAACCCTGAAAACCATACATTTCACACCTGAGCCTCAACTCTCGCGGCCCGGTACCAAACGACTCACGGACCGGTACCGGTCCGAGGCCCGGGGGTTGGGGACCTCTGATCTAAAAGTCTAAAACTTCTTCTGCAAGATTGGCCACAAAACAGCATCAGCTAAATCACAGTGATTGCACACCGTGAAATGCATACAATAAGCACACATACAGATAAAATGAAGCATGAAATACAGAGCCATCAGGATTATGACCATTAGGACTGAGTGGATATCGCACGTTTGGTCAGACGAAAGTCACAAGCCAGTATAGGCCGCTTTGAAGTCATTTAAAATTGCTTAAATTAAATGAAACCAGCTTTCCAAGATTCAGTTCATTTACCAGCTGATTCAACCAGAAAGATATTCAGATGTGTTCAGTCTTATTGCCACAGATGTATCAACTCAAGCACCTGGTTATGCAGTCTACACAGAATGGGTCGCTCTAAAGAGCTCACTGAATTCAATAATGCTACGGCAATATGATGCCCTTCCTGCAACAAGTCAGTTTGTGAAATTTCTTCCCTCCCATTCAACTGTAAGTGGTTTTACTGCAAAGTGGAAGCATTTAGGAACCACAGTAACTCAGCCACAAAGCGGCAGACCACATAAAGTTACAGAGCGAGGTCTCCAAGCGTTGATGCGTTTAGTGTGTAAATAAGAGAATTAATTGATGATCCTAGTGTGCATTTAGTCCCTGATGCTTGGCTGACTCAACATCTGCAGAGCTCCAAAGCTCATGTTGCATTAACATCAGCACAAAAACTGTGCGCTGAGCTTCATGGCATGGGTTTCCACAGCCAAGCAGGTGTAATGTGTAGGTGAACCAGTACTTTTGTCCAGCTATTGCATCACACCAGCTGAGAGAAAGCACACCATCCAATCAGATCATACAATGTGCAATTTACAAAAGCAGTTGTGGTAAACAGCTGTCTCCATGAAAAACATAAATCACCCTCTGATTCAGAGCCACTTTGGGTATCACTGAAGCTCATAACTGTGAGCAACACAAACAGTATTTCAGTTGTATGACTCTTTGTAGTTTACTAAAATGCTGCTTTGGAGTCACAGCAGACTGTTTCTCTGTTATTATGGAAAGACGCTTTGACATTCATTCAAAGACATTTTAAAACACTGTTGTACTAACAATCCAAATGTGGAAGTTTCAAACCCAACGAGGCACCAGGAGTGCTCAAAAGAAAGCCCTAGCCGCTAGCTAATTTAGGCACAAAGTGTCCACTGTTGTAAACAGGTATGTTTTAACCCAAACCAAATAGGTTTTAGTGCCTAAACTAGCTAACAAGTGGAAAGTGTAAAAAGAAAGAAAAAGGCTCAGCATGAAGCTAAACCAGGGTCTCCTGGCTGTTAACCCCGGGAATTATTCTACCAGCAGCTCTCCAACCTCCTAATGAAGCCTCTCTGTTAAATGTGCCCATTGGCTGTCAGAGGCCAATATAACCATTTCCAGAGCTTTAGAGCACAAAGAATCCCACCCAGCTACATAACAGAGAGATGCAGGAGGCACCTGATCAGGCAACATTACTATCATACTAGTATTTAACTAGTAAACTGTGAAAATGATATGACTTAGGTAAATACATTACTGAGTTGGATGAATGTAACCACAATCAAGTCTTAGCCAACACATTGCTTCTGCTTCAAAGAAATGTCTTTGAAGCATTGTGCTGGCTAAGTTTCTAAATCTGAATAAACATGAATTTTTTGAACATTGCCATTTTGAGTGTGGGTAGGGGTGAAGCCAATTTTAAGCTTGGCAGTGAGCCATCTTCAACTGTGCTTTAGTTCTTGGCAAAGAGCTAACTTCTTGTGTACACATTTGCGCCGTCACACCGAATGACTAATGAGCCTCCCTCCTCCATAAATAAGCAATGAAAACAAACGGGACGAGTGGCAACTCTAACAGCTTACAGTCCACTTACAGCTAGTTCTAAATCATTACACGAAAACCTGCTATAGATGTGGAGGGAGGTTTTGGATTTTTCAGACATATTACAGGCCAGGGCCCACATTTATCAAACACTTCACCGCTCAGAACTCATTAAGTCTGACTTGGACCAAAAATACAAAGTTGCTCGAGAGTTAGACACGAAGCTTAAGGCACAGACTGTCGATAAGGAAACATGATGTCTCATTTTTTATTCTGACTGTTAAGACTGGTAGGATGGAAAAACAGCAAACTGAGATTCATTGCTGGTGTATCATGTCAAATCAAATTTTAACTAGCAGGCAAAATATAGTTTGTTTTGTTTTTTTACACCATGAAAGCATTTACTCAACCAGCAACTAACCTGAAAAACCAGTTTGCATGCAAATCTGTATGCTGTCTGTATGCTCTGAATTCTTATCAATGATAAAAGTAAAGTAATCTGCACATATACAAGCTCACTCACTCATACTGTATATGCTCACTGTACTCTAAGGTAAAACTAACTCACACAGCTGAGAAACGGTCAAATTTGTAACTGTTAATCACTTGAAAATATGTTAAGTTTTCACCAATCAGCTAACCCTAGCAGCTCTAATCATCACACTCTGCACTCTCAGCATGCGTCAACATGTGCACAGTGCACATTATGTGAGGTGACAAAATCTACCTTGTGGTGGCACTAACTGTATAATCAGAATGATATCATAGCCCATCTATTCACCATTCTGACATTTACGCAGGTTAAATTTCCCATCCTTTTCAAACACACAGTTGAATACACACAGTCAGGACCCTCAGACTAGTGGCAGGCAGTAATAAAGCCATCACACGGGGAGACATTTTGAAGCATTCTCTAAAAGATTCATTTGAACTGGTGGCTAAATCCAGCCACCTTACATGAGAAGCAGAGGTGCATTTATCTGCACCACCAGCAGGGGTCTTACAGTGGAAAACAGTGGGTTTCCTCTCATTCAGAGGAGGAGGAGGAATGCCTGCACACATCACTTTGTGAATTGCAGCACAAATGTGGGAAGGCTGCATTTATCCTTGAGCAAGTACCGTTGATATTTAAAGCAGACTCTCGACTTCTGGAAGCACTCGTCGCTGAATGCTGCAGAAACATACTGCGGAGGGCTGACAGCTGATTAGACTGATGGATCAATATGAGGTGCAGCCATTACTACAGTTATGAAGCCCCTGTCAGCTCACACCACTCTGGCCTCATCTCTCACACACAGCCTCCCAACAAAACTGAAAGCAGGCTGTGTGGAGCTGATACGCCGTATGAAAAGGTGGAAAAGATTGATTTCATTGCAGCTAGTCTCTAAAGGTAACATATGGAGCTTTTTCAACTGCTACTGGTAATGCAATCCCGAGTACGAGGGCACATTTCTGCAAAGTGCAGTAAATGGCTGGAGCTGTTGCTGTATTATAAAGGCTGAAAGACAACAGTAAACCTAATGTAAAGGGGAGGTTTGCAAATGTTTCATGGCACATTAGGGTTTAAGATGCATACTAACAGTGACACATGTACAACTTTTGACTAGCCCTCATACTAAAAGGAAACTTCAACAAAATGCCTTCCGACATTCTATTAAAAAAACAAAAAAACAAAAACCCACCTTGAATTCAAAAGAACATCCAAAGTGAGAGTTTGGGTTAAGGTTATGTCCAGTACCCAGGCATGCATCTCTTTCTAGCTAACTGTGAATCACCTGATCTCAAACAGGCGGCTCAAACTCCAGGATGCAGAAACCCAGCAGGCTTCCATGGCACAGATTTAGATCAAGGGATACACATTTAGCAGTTTGTCCTCCCCTGGGTTTTGTGTGTTTGTTTTTTTTATATGTCGTTTCACTGTGGCAAATTCCTCCCGTGTGGTAACTCAGGTGATGCCATTCAGCATGCGATACAAACAAATCAATCACAGCAGCACAGATTATTCAAAGACAGACCTGGCACACAGTTCAAATATTTGTTTAGGCAGGGACAGCTGAGGACAGAGTGTGGGAGGAGCGACTCGCCCACAGAGGAGCAACAAAAGGCACTGTATGCAATCACTGCTACTGTCAGTGCTCATCTCTCTGTCCCACATAAAGTGAACCAAATCCCCTGAAAGTAACTGGCTGTGCATACTATATAGATACTGATTTATTTTCAACAAGTTTTTACATATCTCTACTCTCTGAAGAAGTCGTGACAAACTGCTACTATTTATATCCGTGAGTGCCCCATCTAGTAGCAGTGCACTCAAGTCACGATGGGCCTCGCGCTAAAATGCATGCACACTGGCACACGGTGGGGGGGACTGATGCGCTTGTTAAAAAAAATAAATACATTTTTAAAAAATGAAGTGAGGCGATGCTCAAAAATAGCTATGGAAACCCTTCGCACAGGTACGTTTTATATATAGATGAAGGGCTTTTACAAATGCCAGCAACGCAGATGGGCTAAAGGCTAAGCATCAAGCTCTCTCTCGTAGAAGTGAACAAACAATTACTAGAGATTAGGTAAGGGTTATCACTGTACAAATGAGGTAGTGATATCAAAGGCTCACACGTAGGGAGACTAAAGCATCTGTGCTGTGGCTGAGCTTAAGAAACACAGATGAGAGCCGTGAAAGGATTAAAAACTTAAGGGGAGAGCCACAAAGAGAAACAATGTCCTGCTAATAGCATGCAAGATGCAGAGCCTGAATAATGCGTACCTATGAAAGCCCACTGTGGGACTGTAGGGGTTGCAGAGGGACAGCGTTGGAAACACTGTTGCCAGGAGAGAGACAGACGAAAAAGCAAAGCCACAGTATCAATAGGACCAAGTAGGTATTAACAGCAGTGTTGAAGTTTCATTTCTACCACTTTTCCTTTTATTTTAACTCTCTGGAAATGTGTGAAATGACAATATGGCCCAATAGTTTAATGGACCCTTTTCACACGAAGGCTTCACTGTGAAAACAGAGATTTGGTTCCGCTTTATAAATAAAGTGGAAGAAAAAAGACAATTTAAAAAAATAAAAAGAAAGAGGCAACCCCCTGCTTGCTTGGATTTGTTAAAGACAAATTCAGAAGTTTAATTTATCTGTATTAGTGGTCCGGAGTCCTCTGTGGACATTTTAACACGGTGCTCCAAGAGCTCACAGCTGTAGAGCATTTGAGCAGAATGATGGCTTCCAAAAGCTCCCTAATCATCACAGACCATCTGGAAAACAACTGGGCCGTGCACTGTCCACTGGACCGAGGTAGACAGACAAGAGAGGCAGAGAGAGAAAGATAAAGCTGGGGAAAGAAAGTAAAAGATTTTTCAGGGTATGATATGGAAGCGGTAACATGTTAAGAGCGTAAGAGATATCCACCACTAATAGATCAGAGAACTGATAACATGGGCAAAAAGTAAAGTATTCCAGTTGCAAATAAAAGTCGCTTTCCCCTTCATCACTCACCGATCAGCTTGCTTTATTTCCACAGATTTCTTTACCATGGGCACCCTGGAAAACAGCTATGAGTAGAAGCTTTATAAATCTCCTCGGGCCTTTCAGAAGCAGCCTGTACGGATTTGAAATGTTCTATATTGTCCTTGTGACTTAAGACTTCATAGCCCTCTGTAATGTACAACTATACACATTGCAATCAAGGAAAATTGACTATAGTGAAGCGAATGCAGAATGAGACTTAAGCATTATCCCTCGAAAATCAGAATCTGAAAAACTACAACACAGCCAGCATACCAAGTTTTCATACGTAATCCAAAGCATTTGTGGGGTAATAGCAGACTAGAGCATGACCTCTATGGAGGCAGCTGTCCCTGGATTCAACCTGACACAACATCAGCAAAGGATGGCTCATTGCAGATTAATACAGGGATTAATCAGGTTCAACAGCTCTCTCAGCATTAAATGAAAGACGCCGCATAACTAAGAGGCTTTAGGACCAAAGAATTACTGTCATCTATATGCTCCCTTACTTAACCCAAAGGTGTGGGCCTACATTTGCTTTATATATTTTGTAAGATTTAACCAGAAAGGGCTCAATTACAGAAATAACTATAAAACAATCCCAACATCTGATCGCCAGCAAGGCTTGTGTGGACTACAGCAAAGTCATATGTGCAAACACATCCATATCCCACCTAAAACGCCATAGAAGGTGAGTTATGATTATGTTAAAACCCCACCCATATTTTTTGTCCTCCATTTTTTCCTCATGGGATGAAAGGAGAAGCAATCTCTGTGCACACAATTTGTAAACAACATGCACATTACAAAAGGGCTAACTTGGTCTGATGTGGCTTTACACTGAGAAACTGTCTTAATCAGCACCTGGGGCAGCCACCAACATCAGAGCATCTCTTACACATATGTTCACAAGCAGAGCATCTAAACAGATACACACTTTACCCCTCCCAATAAAAGCCAGATGGTGAGGACCCCACCGAGACTTAAAGGCGTGAGAGCAGTGCGAGCAGCTCAAAGCTCGCCTCGCTGACTGTCTGTCTCCCAGTCAGCACCCAGCCACACAACAGAGAGTTATAGATGTGGAGATCAGGATGATGTACAGCAGTCTGGTCTCCCTCTTAAATCACATTACACACACAAGTGCTCTGCAAGAGTACTGAGCACAGACAGTGTTAGTGAGTCAGCAGTCACACACATCAGAGCCTCCCCCTGCCAAGAGGATGAGTAAATATTCTCTCAGCACTTTGCAGTTTGAATAAGACATTGTCCCGTGTGCCTTTTCTTAAAGTTAGTCACGTGTAATGGCCAACTTACAAACAATAACCCAATAGGCTTTGATGTTATGACTGAAAACTAAAATCTGGTTTTCATTTGACTCAAAGTTTGTGATTGAGTCAAATCCAAAATAAGGACAAAATTTCATAATGTACTAAAGAAGGTCAGAGCAGTGACACAGCATTTCATTCACCTCTGTGTAATCTGCAACCGTGAGCTGTATGTTCTGTCCTGCTGCTCCTCTCTGTTGCTCATAGATCTCTTCCTGAAAGGAGCGGGCAGTTCCACCTAATGCTGCTGATACTGGAACACCCTCAAAACCAAGGGTGTGATTTTTTGTGGTGAAACTTGAAACATGCACGTGTGACTAACATCAGTTTGTCTTAAAGTGGTAAACAGAGGAACTTCAAAGCTTTTTTTTTCCAGGCCACTCCACATGGAAAGCAGTTTTGACATCCGTCATTCACCACAGACTTGCATTCAATCTAAGCTATCAATCAACGCTGGCTTTTAGACACGCAGGACTCTTAACCTGTGCACCGTGTATAAATAAATAAAACAAATAAACCCCATACACACAGACGTTGATCTCTTCCTGCTGCGTCCACATGCAGAACATTTTCATACATTTCTGATGTCAGCCTGGTAAAGAGAGTTTGCCCAGAAGTAGCTCATTGTTTTAACATATGACACGAGGAGCGAGCGCTGGATCAGACTGAGAAACCGCTCACTCACTGGATGGCAACTTGTGGTTTTCTAATTCTAATTCTAATAATGACCACAATCTGCAAAATTAACTTAAGGTTTTATTAACATGACCTGAAACCAGTAAAGGCACAAATTCATGAGGAAAATGTTTACAGTGGTCACGGAGTGAGGGAGCTGAGAGGCGCTTTCACAGTCGCAGACATCTAAATAACCACAGGAGTTGCTCTCGACTGGCCCCTTAAGAAGAATGCAGGTTTTTCCATGGGTTCACTTTTCAGACCCAGAAGGTTCATACATCTTTTATACAGCCTGTGATGAGGGACTACAACTCAAAGGACAGCATTCAAGCATATCGCTACATCATCCAGTTGTGTGCATGCAGCATCCCTGTTTACCACTAGCATCTGTGGTGTAATGAGGTCGATCTAACCTTACAAATGTCAGAAAATTTGAATGTTTTTTCTTGTAAATTTGTGGCTTTATTTCATAAATTTGCATCTTTAATCTCAGAAACTCAGGAGTTTGTTTCTGAATATTAACTCCCTTCTTCTGGCTTTCTAATTAATTTTTCTGTGCACTGTCACAATTCTTTATCACTGAGTAGTTTCTTGTGTGGCCTCCCAGCTTAAAGGTTTGTGTGTCACCTCAATTTTTAACGAGTGCTCAAATTTCCTACAATGTACAAGGAGGAAGTTAGTAGAATCAGAAATGAATTACCTTGTACATGTGATTGTGGTCATCTGTCTTTGTGAGGCAGACTGGCAGGCTTTCCTATGCGCACCCTGCTTCTCATACAATGTCTTGTGGAACAAGCTACAGCTCTTGCAATACAAATGAAAGGAACTGGCTTTACTTGTTCCCTCTATAATAAATCTCTTGATATACTACGAGCCAGGGCACATATGGTAAAAAAAAAGCCTTCTCTGCATGACTGATCACAGCTTTGCTTTCACAAGTCAGGGTTTAAATAACCTGTAGGTGTTATCAGACAATTTAATATACAACCTTAACTTGCATCTATTTATTTTCAAGTCCAAGGGCTTGATTCTGTGCCTTCCTCTCCACTTCCATGACTGGATTTTCAGGGTTACATAATCAGGGCTGATATAAGGCTTTGCTCACAGCTATGGTTTATTTCCTGGAGAGAAGGGAGTGTCTTTAAATGTCTGCCATAACTGTCATTCTCACAGTTAAGGAGGGTTCATAGGGACTCCCATCGTTCTTACACAGAAGGATTAGGACCTCAACTCTGAGTTCTTGAAAAGCTACTGACAATGATGCAGCAAACCCAGGTAGAAATGAGAAATGAGAAATAGAGTGAAGTCATTCTTCAATTTAAAAAAAATCATTTTCACTCTGGTCAATAAAAACAAACTCCCCCACCCCCTACCCCATCTTCGAGGGCTGTGACTTTTTAATCTCCATCTTATGATCGCTGATAAGACGCCTGGGTTTACTGAAACTCCAGATGTCATTGTCTGAAAATGAGACTTTAAAAGAGCCAAGGCAAGCCAAAAACACTGGTAAAGGTGAATGCATCGAATGCAATAAAATGTTTGTGAACCCATTCGAATTACCAGGACTTCTGCATTGATTATTTGCAATTAGTGCTCTGACTTTCATCCACTGTATGTTTCAGCTGAGGCAAAGGGCTGCTCAACACCTTGGAGTCACTGAAAGAGCAATACCATAAAATTGTATCAGTAAGCTTTTCAGGATACTGTCAGGGCAGCAGTCCATGACCTACAGCTTAAGAGAGGTTGGGAGATGCAGTAAGATCACAATCCCAAAGCACACAGTCAAATCAGTGACACGAATGGTTAAAAATGAAGAAAAATCCTGTTTTAGTATTGCAAAACTGACCTTAGCCCAATTGGGATGCTGTGGCATGACCTGAAGAAGGCTGTTGAATGAAGACATCCCAGAAATACTGATGAACTGAGGCAGTTTTGTAGGAAGAAAAGATCCAAAATTCCTCCTCATCATTGTGCAAGTCTCATAAGCAGCTACAGGAAATGTCTGAGAAAGGTTGCTGCTGCTGGAGTAGCTCAACTTTAAATCTAAAAGTTTACTTACGTTTTTTTTTACCCTGCAAGGACACGAAAACTGTTTGGGTGTTATTACTTTAGTCAGACATGTCTATAACTGTTACTTAGATGACACTGACATTCAGCCAGCTTGCCAACTTCAAAGGTTGTAATATTTCTGTTGTGTTCACAGCTTGTTTCTACAGTCACTGCAACTATGCAGAGGTAAATAAAAATTAAGATATAAAAATACTAATAGCTCATCAACTGGGGATGAACCCCTACGGCCACTCCTGCAAGTGGTGCACCCAAAGGAGGGTGGACCATGTAGGCCTCCAGACAGACAGATTGGTGCAGCATCCTCCTGTGACGCTATACTGGTCTGTTGTGATAAAGAGTAAGACAACATACATTTCTATCCTCATCTATGGTCATGAACTCTCGGTAGTGACTGAAAGAATGAGATCAAGGATACAAACGATGGAAATGAGCTTCCTCCAAAGGGTGGCTGTACTCTCCCTTAGAAACAGGGTGAAGAGCTCAATAATTTGGGAGGGGCTCAGAGTGGAGCCTCTACTCCTCCACATGGAAAGGAGCCAGCTGATGTGGTTCAGGCATCTAACTGGGATGCCTCCTAGAAAGCGTTTTTTCAGGCATGTGCTACCAGCAGGAAGCCCCAGGATAGAACATAATGGAGAGACTTTGTCTCTTGTTCGGGAATGTGTCAGTGTCCTCTGGGATGAGCTGGAGGAGGTGGTCGGTTAGGGAGGCCTGGACATCTCTGCTGAGACTGCTGCCCCAGTGACCTGAACCCGGATAACCAGCCGAGCCGGAGGCAGGGAGGATAGTTGGATGTATACTAACATAATTTCAAACAGAACATCCTCTTTAGGTTCAAAGTGTATTTCTTTTGAACAAGAGATTTAATGTGAGTCAGTATGAAAGATATTGACTTATTATAGGCCAGTATCAACGATGCTAACTGATATCAACATATTAGCATATAACATAACATTTATAGATGCCAGCAGCTGTACCACACAAGATTTGCCCCATACAAATGTCAAAGAGCTAAAAGCTTTTTTGTAAAGAATGAAGATCCCTCCCTTGCACAAAAGATGGAACAGATAATTAACATAGCAAATAAGCAGAACAAAAAAACCCCACACTGCATCAGCAATCAGTCAGATTGTTATTTAAAACACCGATGTTGCTGCATCCCAACAGGAAACCTATTATAAGCAGAATCTAGGTTATCAATTTTAAAAAAAAACACAGTCATTAAAAAGATTATAACTTCATTATTTAGTTTTGATGGACATTAACCACCAATGAATATTTGTCTGGGAGTAACCTGACACGTGAGTACACGGGCTTTTAAAGCAGAGAAAGCCAACAGCTAAACACAGATCCACTGAGGAGATTTTTGTCATAATTGACGGCATTTTAATTGACATGCTTTCTTCTGCTCTGAGTGATGAATTATGCAGCAGCAGAAGTGAATAGCCTAATGAAAATGGTAGTTGGAGAGCAGACTAGCACGATATGTATATTTTATGTTGCATTTCACACTGATAAGCTATTGGAAACGGTAAGTTGTCCTCAAAGCTCACTTGCACAAAGTCGTCAAATGAAGCATTACTAACTGGACAGCCATCAAGCAAAACTGTAGGGTCACATGCAGACTGCTTATTACTCACTCATTAGGCTTCAAAACAAGATAACAGCAGTCTCTTTGACAAACCTAGCGCAATTATCCCTGAGTTCAGCAGTTTGCGTTTTTTGTTTTTTGTTTTTTTCCATTCCCAGACAGAATTAATGAGACAAGAATAGCAAACAAAGACCGGGAACTGACTTCTGCACCTGTCTTTCATAAACATATTTACACTTACAGCATCGACGAGGCAGCAAACTTACAATTAGGGTCACCGCTTTCCTACTATATATTAATGCTATGACACCTTTGCTTCACTCAAAGTCACTTCACCTAAGTTGCCCTGACACACACTTCTGAGAGGTTTTCACAGGTCTGGAATGCTCATTAGCAAAATGTGACAAAACACAGCAAAAAGTGCCTAAATCACAGGCCCACTTCTTGTTCAAAATGAGGCTTGAGTTAGAATCTGGGATTATGTGCTATGGAGATAAAATGAAAAAACAAATCTGCCAGATGGACCAGTCTCATAAAATACTGTTTCATCACAAATAATAACAAGCTGAACAGATTTGGGTGGCTGCTGGATTTACTCATAGACACGAGGGAGAGAAAATGTCTTAAAATAAAAGTAGAAATGCTTGACTTTGCCTGCAGTAGTCTGCACAGAGCAATGCATATAGTTTTTGTGCTTGTATATACTTTTGTAAAAGATGTATCTTCAGCATCCAGGAGTGCATAGAGGTTAAGTTAATGAGAGATAGGACCCAACTTCTAAGGTGTCTACTATTCTTATATGTGGATTATCATCTCAGAGTATAAAATCAGGAGAATAGCTGAAGTGTTCTCTGATTTATTACCAAGTTCAACAGCTGTGCAGGTGGCCAAAACTCCTGACTTACAAATTTGGATGCAGTCGTACTTAGGTACATCTGGCATTTTTACTGAAGCATCTTAACAAAAAGGACCGGCACACTTTCAGTGCCTGCAGTCCTGTCAGACATGGAAGCAAAGCACTTGCACTGCACTGACTGTTTTGACTGCCTGTGAATGAAATTAACAAGTTAACAGCTTGCTGATTTATACCTCACCAGGATCTCTGTTACTTGGGTAGCGAGCACCCACCACCTGCCAGTTGGAACACACCACAAAGTTAAAAAAAAGGAAAAAAAATCCTATTTTTGCATCAGGCAACCCAGAAACCAATCCAGAAAAGTGGTGCGAGTCTGAGGAGAGCAGTAAGCTATGATTGATTCAATTAACATCTCCAGTGACCTTCACTCATTCAGAACTCACGGCGACACAAACTAATCAAATCTTGGGACGGAGCATGCCTCTAGTCCACACTATCACACCAACAACCTGCAATTCATCCTTCCCAGCACATCTCATCAGAGGACAGCCTGCGTCAGCACAATCTGCTCCTTGATGCTCACACTGTGTAACCCGACGGTAACAGCCAAGCCACACAGCCAGCATGTGAATAAGCCAGATCCTTTGGCACAAGGTTTTTTTTTTCCGCTTTCTAGCAAAACAGCCACAGAAATTGATCAATAAACGTGTCTATATTTCACACAAGTGTGTGTTTAGAGCCACTGCTTGAATATAAAAAAAAAGGATCTCCAAACTTGTGATATTTAATACAAAATTGATGACAAAGCAATAATAACCTACTGTAAAACATAAGAACAGCTGTCACTGGGCTAATTGTACTGGAGAGGTTTGAGAGGCTTTTACTGGCAACCTCACACAAAGCCTCAAAATGCCTCAAGGACCGTCCAAGACAGTTATCACATAAAGCTATCAACAAAGCTCTACGTCAAAACATGAGTCACAATGAAATTAACAGGCATGGTTTTACGCAGCCTCGTAACGTAAAGCATAAAAACACCTTAAAGATGTCTTGATCGCTGATCTTGTGCCCTAAGTTGACCAAATATTTTTCCAACATGTGCCACCATCTTTAAAACACTCGCAGTTCTGACGACATGACTCAAATTCTAAAAGCTCTTGCTAAGTTAAAACAACAAAAGAAGCAAAGTCGTTCCCAAGAAACAGGACGGGGTAAATGTTTACTTACTAAAAGAGGACACAGAAGGAAGATGGTGAAAGTGTCGGTCAAATGTTGGTCACATTGCTCCGTGTTACTAGATTTTCATTACTGTTTTAAAAAAGAGGGAATTGCTATTGAAGGTCAACAGAAGGGAGAATCAGTATGCTGAAGCCGTTTCTCTGTGTATTTTACTTGCTTCGCTTCAGTTTAGGACAAGCTCAGTTGAATCAGCCATCCGCATATTTTTGTTTACTCTGACCCTGCTGAAGCGCCAGTATGCCAGTATATGAGATAAAAGGCAACGATATCATTTAAAATGCTTTTACTTTTTCACAGTTTTGACTAAAATTCAACCTACGGCTTAAACCAAATGGGTTTTTTCTCACAAAAATGCAGATGGCCTGCTTTGTGGGGGGGCAGGATGATTAGTTTGTGAGTTGTTTTACAGGCAACATTACCATGTCATTGGACTGTGCCAAAATCACAGTGATCATCTAATGAATGTCTTCCTCAAGTCTGTTTTGCACCGAGAAGCTGAGATAAAATACTGGAATATAAAATTACTGCCTTTCAGTCCGACTGCCTGGCAGCCTGCCACATGAAGCTCCTCAAATTCATGAGGAAGTCAAAGGAGAGAGGATTCGATGAGAATAATAGGGTATAATATCCTATTTTCATATGGCGCGTATGCTATATCCTCAGTCATTCAGAAGCCTTCTTGTACTTTGGCAGAGATGTTCACATACTACGCATCTATACGTGCCGTGCAACGTAATTGCAAGAGAACATGCAAAATAACAACATATTTCCCCCCTCATACCCTTGGATTTGGAGGACAGATGATGAATCAGACCCCAATGAATGACAGCACTTGTGATCTCTTTTGATTAGCCGCATACATCAGGCTACTGGGGGAAGAGAGCAAAATGTGAAATTTACTGTATTTCAAAGACTATGGCCGACTGCTCACGTAATTCATGCAGAACCTGGGCTTCACACGGAGAGGGTCACGAACTGAACAAAGTGTTTTAGTGGACACAGAGGATATATGACATTCTCCCCTGCCCACACAGCCACAAGAAATTAGCATACCTGAGATATGATGTAGGAATAAAAAAATGTCAAAAAAAATCATTGGAAGGAGACTTTGAATGAGAAGCCATTTACGTTTCCTTTAGCGGAGTGGACTGGCATGTAGTATTTCGGAAATATTCTCCAGCATCTATTTAGGGACAAGTGTCATCCTGAAATGTGAGGAGCCGTATAAACCCAAACAGCGAGGATAACTGTCAGAAAAAGAGAACGCATTATACTTTGGCTCAACTCTTCCAAGCAGACTCAGCTTTGAGCAGGGTAAGTCTGAATAAATACAAACAGCTTGCAAGAGGAAAGCAAGCACACTGTGTCCATGTCTGCCTGTTATTTGCACAATGTAGCTGTGTAATCATTAACTTTTGGGATAGGCCACACAAAAAGGGAGTAAAGGTTCCAAATTTACAACCTCTTTATATTGACACATCCACCACAAGGCGTGTTTTCAGGAGCTGCAGACTATTGAGAGGAGCGTTTCATTCCTCTGAGGTGACTTAAGTGGAAATAAATTAATTTATGCTTGTAATCGAGGTACCACGGTGGCGCGCAACGGGGAAGTGTTTTGAATTTAGATGACATGTTTGTATGCAGAGGTCCTAAGGTTGCGATGGGTGTGCATGTCATGCGGTAAAACAGGCGGGAAACTCACTTGATAAAGCACCGTGCTCCCTCAAACGTATATCCCTCCTCCCATCCGGTGGGTAAGTCTGTGAAAGAAGGAAAGGTGGACAAATATGTGAACAATCATGCAGCCATCAGCCACATTAAAAATCACTGAGAGGTGAAGCAAATAACATTGATCATGTCATTACGATGCTATGTTCTGTCGGGGTTCTGTTGGGCCTCTTGGGTCCTGACATTCATAAAGATGCAGACCGAGCACACACCACCATGAAAAAGACATTTCCTGATGGGACGACTTGTGCTGCCAGACTGCAAATACTTCTCGTGAATGGTCTTTAACCTCTTAAGACCCGAACTCTTCCAAAGCATGCATTTTTAATTTCTCTTTGATATTTGGGCATATTGGCACTCGATGAATGTAAAAAACAAAGAATTACCAGATTTTTTTTAACCTTATTTTTGTTTCTAAGAAAAATGAGAGCCACATATGAGGATATTCATTTAAAATTTCGATAGAACAGTGGCAGTATAATGTCCTCCTAAGTGGATATCAGGCCCTTGCAGAGTAAAATTGAGTATTTTGGTCTAAATAACACAAAATGTGATGTCCACATATGTAGATGCCAGGTCCTAGGAGGTTAAAGCTCCATGAGTGAGCACCAGAACAAGTCTAGTCCATGAAGCCCCGCTCAGCAATCCACCTGCAGCCAGTGTAGTAGAAGCTGATGCTACACAACACCTCCAGCATGCATGTATGTATGAGTGTTTGTCCCAGAAAGTTAAAGGTGTTTTGGCCAGACATGAAAGACCCACTTACCCAAAACTAGGCAACCACCTTGAAAATTTAGAGTTTCTTGAATTTTCAAGCAAATTTCGAAAGTTCCAGTTTGTTAAAAAGGAGAAATGTTTAAAAATGTGAAAAATATGTTTTGAAAAAAAGCAATAGGAGGCAAAGAATAAATAAATAAAACTGCTATGAAATTAGAATATGAAAATTGGCAGCTCTCCTCCTAACACCCTCCCATCAGACAAATGCAGGCATCTGCTCGTGCTTCACAAAAGCTAAAACTCACTCAAAGCTGAGCTTCACATGGGATTCAAAAACTGCTCTGCTTTGTAAAAGTCCTCTACTTAACCCATCGCACTACTGCATATTTTCTGCACAAACTTTACTTTTTGCCCAAGTACTTCATTACAAGCTAGATTTTCTAGTGCCCTGAACGAGAGCCCAGAAAAAGTGCGAGTTTACTCCCCTCTTCATTCACATGAATTAGTGAGTGACACCAAAAATATGCTGCCTCTGCCAGCTTTATGCATCACCTTTAGGGTTGGAACTAATTATTCCGCCTGTGCTCAATTTGTCACTTAGTTTCTTGATAAATCAGTTCAGTCATCTGGTCAATAAACTGACTGAGAATACATTCAAATTTTGTGGTTTTGCCCCCGGAAACCACAAAAAAATATCTCATTTACTATTACGCAACGCTAATAAAAGCATATCATTGCAACTGAAAAGAACAGAGCTATATCATGATATTAGTAATTTTTTTTTTTAGAATAGCTGCCTGCCTTCTGGGCTTCAGCTCTGTGGTGAAATACTGATGGACATTTTTCAATTTTTGATACTAATAGAATACAATTTTTTAAAGAAAAGAAAATGTGTGAACTCACACATTATAAAAAAAAAACCAACTCATTGGTTGCAGCCATATTCAGATGAAGCAGACACTCTTAACAGGAGAGGGGGTGCTTGAAGTTAAAGAAGAGCTTGCTGCTGCTGTATATAGTTGCATCATAATCTCACCAGAAAAACGCACTAAGCAGCTAATTGTACCATGTCTCTAAGATAAGTCAAGCTTTTTGTAGGAATATATATATATATATATATATATATGTAAAAAAAATCAATGATGAAATTCAGCAGAGCTATACTTCAATCTGCTACAGTTTTCTTGCTTACCTGTCACACAGGAGCTTACTGTTAAGTAGGGTCCTGTGTCAAAACACTTAAATGCACTAATCTTACTCCCCTGCACGGTCAACATAATGCGTTGGGTTATTCAAAGCCAAAACAAAAACAAAAAAACGACTTCCTACATTTGTTTACGTGCTTTAGTTGCTATTAGGCTAAAGGTCGCCTCTTCACTAGTTCTCGGGCGATATTGGCTAGTGTCCACTCTTCAACTCCACTGACTGACCACCCTGGGGAGAGGCAGCAGCGAAGGAAGTGGCACTAGCTGGGCAGAGGTGGGCACGAGAGGGCTCAATTTTCACAGCACGAGCGACAAAAACCCACTCGTGTGTTAAGAAACACGGCGTGGATATCACAGCCTCTCTCTCTCACACACACGCACAGCGTGGGAAGTGTTCGCTTTTGGGTAACACAACAACAACACACTGCCGGGGCGAACACGAAAGGCGTTCAAGATAAGAGAAAAACTTGACAGTGACATCTTTACCTGGAGTTTTCCTGTGCCCGGTTATAACTGCCTCGCCACTTACTGGATGCAGCCAGGTTGTACTCTTGGCTTCTTCGCTGTTGAGAGGGAGAGACAGAGAGAAAGAGCGAGAAATGCGTTCAAATCCAGCGGTGACTTTGTTCGAAATAGAAACGAGCAGAATGACTTGAAGCGTTTGCCTTTGGAAGGGATATTTACTTAACGAAGAAGACACGTCCATCCCGAGTAACACCATAACTCCAGGAAGACGGGAGACAAGAAATCCACTCGGGTTGTAGCTCCGCCGCCATGTCTGGCAGTACTGTATGACAATCGCGCGGCTCCGCTCTCCCAGGCAGCGCGTACACGGAAACCTTGGCAACGGCGGGTGGCTGAGAGCAGGGTGTAGAGCAGACAGGTAAAGTCCATTCATTTGTATGGGAGAATAATGGCTGGACAGCCGAGGGTTTTTTTTTAACCCAAAATGTATTTTATTTCTTGACTGACACAATAAAAGAGTTATTTTACTTTTAGGTAAGTTTTTGCATCGCTGTGTACATGGCTTTAGTCAAAAAAGTCCTTTTGGATTTATGGTTCTTTATGATTCTCTACGACTTAAATATACAGCCAGGATATTAAACCACATGTCCAATCAGCAAACTCACATGACAGCAACTCGGTGCATTTAGGCATGTAGACATAGTCAGGGCGACCTGCTGAAGTTGAAAACTGAACATCGGTTTCCCAGCAGCGACTTTTTAAGTGGTATGGTTGTTGGTGCCACATGGGCTGGTCTGGGTATTTCAGAAACTCCTGATCGTCTGTGGTTGGGTGGGATTTTCCCCGAAGATCCATCTCTGGTGTTTACAGATAGTGTAAAAACTTGTACTCTGCGCAACAATGTCTCTCACAATGTCTCCTCTCACAATGAAGTGAGAGGACACTGCTTTAAAATGCGCACCTGGGTTGTAACTAAATTTGTTGCTGTAACGGTGTAGGATTAGATATTTTCTTAGTACACGTAGTCACGCTCAAATCATATCAAACTGTTTTTCGATTTGTTTGTTTTTTAACATGAAAATGTATTCAGTATACTACATTGGTCTCCAGAGTCAGCAGATCTCAATCCAGTAGAGCAGCTTTGGGATGTGATGGAAGAGATGTGCATCATGGATGCACAGCCAACAAATCTGCAGCAACTGAGTGATGCTATCATATCGATATGGACCATATGGACCAAAATCTCTGAGCAGTGTTTCCAGCACCTTGTTGAATCTATGTCAAGAAGACTTGACATAGATTTCTAGACATAGAAGGCAAAATGGAGTCCAACCCAGTACTAGCAAGGTGTACCTAACAAAGTGTTCGGTGAGTGTACATTTTCTGTTTTGCACCCTTACACTCTTCACATTCTTTATATGGTTTTTTTTCCTTCTATGTCTCGTCTGTGGGATCTGGTTGCTACATCATAGTACAGATGTCAGTGGTGAATGCAGGCTCCCATCTCACACATTTGTTCCCACCAATAATAACAGGCATGTTGAATTGGCACCTGATGACTGATTTTAAAATTTTTTCTTCTATATAAAAAAAGACATTTCTATCATAATGGGCAGAAAAGGTCTAAAATTCACCAGAAGGAAATTAAGTGTCTGATATTCAGTAATTCCTTGGGGAGGACCTCGAGACCTTCTGCTTAATCCACTCTCACCCCCCAGTGCTCAAACAAAACCTGTGCCCATGGCTGTCGTTGTAGCTTTTCTACATACAAAGGCACATTAAGCATAAGGGGGGGGGGGGGGGGGGGGGGGGAGATAAACCTGCCACTAGCGCCCCAGGACAAAATTGATCTGCTGGACCTCCAAAAGCCTTTTTTCACTTTAGACATTTTTAATCAAAACTCAAATCCTCTCTCCTCTTCATGTTCAAATAGTGCCCCCGAGTGACATCGGCTAATAGCAGGAAGCACTTTGAGGTTCTTATAGTGTTAGATGGTATTGTGCTTTTGTGGTACATATTCCAAAACAAATGATCAATTAAATTAGCTCAAACCAGATGATGCACAGACAGTCTGGAGTTTTCTGAGGAACATCCATTGTCATAAAAAAAGTTCCCTACTTCATGTGCTTGGGGGGCACAGACTGATGGACATACAGAGAAAAATATCCACAGTCTACTACCGCACCCACAGTTTCAACTCTACCATTCGGTTCTTGGCCTCCGCCTTTTGTCACTGTGCAGCGAAACTGCAGCATCAGCTTTTCACAGAATACAAAAACATGTTATCCAACACCACTTTGCCAGGCCTGTTGTTGCTTTGTGTTGCATTGTTTTTCTGCACACATGATAGGCCACTGTTTTTGAGCATGTGGTGGTGGTAATGGGTGGTGGACATGTCTGCCAACTGCCAGGTCAACCACTTGGAGAGGAACTCTTAAAGGACAAGGAAGCAGTGAAACACTGAATCCTGGTCAGAAGTCACACACTGAGCTCTTTGTATTCTGTTTACCTGGGGCAGAGTAACACAGTTTTCTGGTAATGTGACGTACAAAGGAACTGCTTGTTTCTTCCCAAGTAAGGGGGCAGTGGTCTAAAAGAAGATGGGAAAATAACAATATTAAAATAAGCTGCGCTTTATTTGCCCTTTTCATGAACTTGATATTGATATGAGAAGTAGTACGTGAGCTGTGTTTTAAAATGCACAATCTAGAAAAAGTCCTCCCCCAATCTCTGAAATATAGTTTAAAAATTCCAACTTTTCTTTCTGAAACAGTCAAAATATATATATTTTTTAAGGAAACAAAAGAGACTGTCTTCCCCAGAAAACAACCAGGTACTGTCTGTCATTTTGGCAAGCTGTTATTATGACCTATGCTTACATTATAATGTTAGCCATCTTCTAGGGGGTCTGTGAGTAATACAGGTAATCAACAACTTTGACAGTGTATTTTTGTGCCTAAACCTAACCAAATTACAAGGAAAATCAAAGTAAGCACGCTGAGAGTCGATGCTTTCATTGGAAACAATCACGTTTCAAAGACTCTTTAATTAGTCTTTTTAGACAGAGAAGAGCAAACAACCAGCATAATGATTTAAGTGAAGGACTTGCTGGAAAATGCGGATCTCACCTGCCCTCTTTCAATCCATGATCTTTTTCCAGCATATCTATGTGTAGGATCCATCAGAGTGAAAATGATAAGATTAGAGCCTGACACCTGCTTAAATGTGCTAGCTTACCCGTGAGATCTGAAAGTGAAGTAGTGCCTGAAAGTGGAGCCTTTCACGTCTCAGTTTTCAAGCAGTCATCTTTTGATCTGTTTAGAGAGCCTATAGGCCTGTGTCATGCCATTCATAACTTACAGAAAATGAAAGTACTATTCCCTGTATATCACACAGCACTTGTTTCAGTGAGGTTTACCTTCAGCTATTTTATTTTTTCATATAATCTCAAGTTACAGGGTTGATAAAGAACTTGACAGTATCCCCGCTGTTCTAGTTCCAGTACTGACAGTATTGATATAGCTGAAAGTCCAGCACTGTGGGTCATGTAATTCTTCTTTTGGCAGGGGCAGACATTTCTCAACTGCCATTCACAGTTGCCAGGGTGAACAATGCTCCACTGAGCTATAACTTATGGTCCTCACTCAAAGAGCCTAATACCATTAGCCAAAGTGGGAGTCAGATGAGAGCTGGAACTTGGAGAGGTAGCATTTGTGCAGGACGTGCATATGTGTTTTGTGCAAATGTTTCTTAGGAGCATCTACTGAGTTACAGAAAATGAAAATGAATGGGGAAGCAAGCCAAACAGATCTGCAGCCATTAAGTCATTCGTCAGGCAGTGACATCTCTGGGATCCCAAGCCTCTGGTCACATGCAATCCAAGCACACAACTGACTCAGCAGAAACTTCTGCTGAAACATCTTCCTGTAAAGACAACCCTACTTTATATGCTTATTTTGAAGATTAAAGGTCTCCAGCTGAATAACGTAATGCAAGCAGGTATCAGAAAATTCAGTTCAACTAACAAAACATAAATTAATGTAAAGAAGACCTGGTAAAAGTACAATAAAGAATCTTCATAAAGACACGCGGCGTTGTGTCTGGTTAACATTGCGCAACATATTCTTACATAATTGCTCCATGCTCAGCGAGGCGAGGGTTCTCTGCTCAGTGACACAGGCCAGACTTGAGGCATCAGAATGTAATTAATGGTTGCACATTATCAAGCAGCTGTTTGAGGGCTTTGTTCTGGTGCCAGCTCGGCAGTAGCCTCGTGCCTGTCTGTGCTAGGTAAGAGGACCCTCCTCTTTAGACTGGAACCGCTCGGCATCTGTGCAAACCTCTCATTTGTTGGAGTCACAAGGCTGTGTAGATAGAGCTATCTTTAAGCCTGAACACAGCACTTCAACATGGTCACTATCTTTTTTGTTGTTGTTTTGCCTACTGAAGCTTGAAGGGAGTAATATAATAGTAATAATACCCACAAGTAGAGTGTAAAATCAACACATGCCACAATAACTTCCTGCTGCACTGCACTCTTTTACCAAATCACCGATGGAAATGATTCCCAGATGATGTAAATACGCTGTCATACACTTTCAGCACAGCACTTTTTTTTCGCATTAGCTTGCTCAGCATACAAACCAAAACGCCATCAGGGTCAGTCAAGTCAGCAGACCAGGTTAATTGGCAACTCTGGAAAAATGGTTTAACGCTTAATTCAGCTGTAGCCGCGCAAATGCACAAGTACCAATATGGATGATTGGAAGGAGTCGCTAGGCTTTGAGAGCTTGTGGAAAAATGACTCTGCTGGATGGTTTTAGTTCTCACAACTCCACTCTGAATCATTAAACACACCTCCCTGAATCACTCTTAGTCACAGCCTGACAAAAACCCAACCCACAAATGACTCTCTGTTCACCAGAGTGACGACTTCACTGGATCCATTGGATTTTTGGGTGCAGTCCAAATATTTTTTTTCTCTCCTACTTTTATGAGATTTCCACTAGTGATATGTGTCATTAAGAATGAATGAGTGGATATGCTATTTTGTAATTAGAGGATGCTGCAAGTGGCCTGACTCGGTTGTAAGTAAATGACTGTGAAGAGGGAGGGTGTTATCTGTGTTTTTTCCCAGATGTACTGTTTTTATTTTTGCTATGTAAAGTGAAACAGAAATGTTTTACTATTTTGCTTTAGGAACCCCAAGCAGCGAGACTAACGGTGGAACCAGGCACACTTCATTCATCTGTGAAAGATGGTCCAGAACTCAACCTCTCAACACTCATGTGTCTTTCAATATCTAATTCAACAAAGTCATCATACTCTTACCTACATGTCGCTCTTACCCCTTACTGGTTTAGACAAGGACCTCTGTGTTTAGATAATGAAATTAGCCGGCCTCCCTGAGGCTCTCCCTGCTTCATAAACCGCTTTATTAATTGCTATCTGCATTTGGTAAGTGCTACAAAAGGCTACTGTAAGTATATCCGCTCGTAACCGGAGCGGATTCTATATTGATTGCAGATGGTGTCATTACTCAAAAAACCCAGCTGTGTAATTTAAGTAATGGAGCAGATTATTAATTAAGATGAAGGGCTACTTAACATTGATCAGGGATCCAAGCTCCACTTTGCTGTAATGCATAAATAACCTGACATGGGTGCGATTCCCCAACACACAGCGCTCGTTAAAGCTCATCGCATGTGCTGATATCACAGATTCTGATACGCAGTACCTCCTGGTTTCATCTTCATGAGTGCAAAGCCTGCGCCTTCACCCTGCAGTGCATTTATAGCTTAAGTAGCAGGATATAGAGGAGTTCGTGGAGAACTACTTGAGGCCAAGTGCTGGTATAATGCAAAAGTGCTCTTTCAAAGGCGTGATTATCTTGGCGTGGCGGGAATGGAAGAGGCAGCATTCCGCTGCATGCACGTTAAATAAGGTGACGTGCCAGATGAGAATTTGTATTTATTTATTTATTGTTTTTAACACAGAAGCTGATGACATGTACTGTACAACACTGCAACCGCAACATCTGTTGGGCTTTGCAACATTCAGGAAATCTCAGCATGCAGTCCTTCCCTGATGGCACACATATCCTGTGTTTGATGGGAAAGCAGAGCAGTGTGACAAACAGGTCATGAGCATCTTCTCGGGGCAGCCAGGGTCATGTGAGCGACAGCGAGAAAGGCTCAAGGCTCGGAATAACTCTTTAAGGCGGAAGGCAGGAACTCCTCAAGGACAACACTGATGCTGGACTTTGTAAACTTGCTTTCTATTTTTTTGTTGTTATTATGCCGTGCAATTCAAGGATTTGAGAGGATCTGTATTAATTCATATTTACTAATGAAACGAAATGCTTAGTTATTTGCACGCCAAAGTACAGATCCTTTTTCCAAGAAGAAAAAGAGCATGTATTTAAAAAAGGGAGCACAAAAGTAGTTTTTAATGATGAATTAAACTGACTCTTATGCCTAACAGACCACTGGCTTTGCAAAAGCACAATAGTACTTCCATCCATCCATCTATTTTCTTCCGCTTATCCAATTCAGAGTCGGGGAAGACCTGGAGCCTTTCCCAGCTGTCATATGGTGAGAGGTGATGTACAGCCTGTACATGTTTTTGTACCAGGTTTTCTAAGCAGGGCTAACACAGAGTGACAGACAGCCATTCGTACTATTTGGACTGTGGGAGGAAGCTGCAGTGCTTGAAAAAACCCACACAGACATGAGGAAAACATGCAAACTCCACACAGAAAGGCCACAGATTCAAACGCAGGGTCTTTTGGCTGTGCTAACTGTACAACTGAATTCTGACCCCTCCAAAGTACTTAAGTTAAAACCAAAATCTCAATTAGATATTCTGTAAAGGAAAGAAAACATGTGACCTAGTCTTTGACATCACAGTGCACATATTTATGTATGAACATCTGCTCTTCTCTGGGGCTATTTTTGGCCTGAAGTTTTTAAAATTCAAGGTCATGGAATAACTGATATAGTCACACAAGCTTCCTCATAATGAAAATACTGTAATGGCTTCATCTGGTTCCCTATTTTGTTTTAAATGAGAAGTTATTCAAATGCATCTCTTTTCCTTTTAGGGGAATTTCTTCATTTGTTTTTTTTTTTACTCTTTACTCCTACGAGTCGGACACAGGAAGTTGTTGCGAAATCTTGGATTTCAACAGAAAAATGGTCACTCCTTTCATCCGCAGAGTTCCTCGTGAATGCCTCTACGTGCTTAATCACGCTCTTCACTGTACAGTTTAAAAAGAGAACGACTGACTTAAATCTACTTGAGCGAAGTCGTAACTGTCACCGAGGTGCTTGATTTTTCACAACCCCGCCGACTCCACTGATACAGGGAGAGATCTGAGCGCGAGCTGCGCTGCTGTATTTATTTGTTTATATAATGATGCCACACTCTGTAGTAACTTTCTCAGATGGATCTGTCAATGATTGATGAAGTATGCAGTCAGAAGTCACACAGCTTTATAGCAGACATCATATTATGCTGATAGGCTGCAGAAGAATTTAATGTTCTGCCACAAATAGGCTCTCTGTAGAGACCTTATAAGGTTTACAGGGTGCTCATACAACCAAAGAAAAACAGGGGTTTTCTGTTATTCTGCATTTGAAGACACTGGTGAAACTCCTACACAATGTTTTAATTTGTTCTATATGTGTCAAACGCAAGAATTTACATTTACTGTCATTTGCAGCTACAGTTTTATCCAAACAGATGCATGGTTTTATTTTTAGAAACCAAGTTAATGAAATTGTTTTAAGAATATCCTAAAATCTAAAAGTTTTTTGAGTGTCTCGTCTGCCTTTGTTTCCTGGTGCACTAGATATCTCGTGGTTCATTTCTCCATATGTGGCAGATTGCTGAGTCACCCTTCTGCTCTGCACCTGTTCAGGTGTAGTGATTTTAATGCTCTCTTTGGAGTGCTGAATGCAAGGCTCCCGGTTACAGCTGGCATTGTCAAAGTGCTCGTAGTTGAGCTATGTGGCAAGATGGCCGGTGTCAGCAACAGTAAAAGAGCTGGGACAGTAAATTGACTCTGAACTGATGAGTGGGAGTGTTGGGTTGTGGGAAATCTGAGCTCATTCCCTCCCTTTTCAAGGTCCAGTAAATATAAGGGTAGTACGTCAACATTTCCTGCACATCTCACAGAGATGTAAAGGGGTGTTTACGCTCACTCACCCGAAGGACAAGATGTTGAAAATACAAAAGAGCTTTTTAATGAAATTCCCCACAAAATATCAAACAGCTTTTATAGCTTTTCATAAGATTCTTCAAAATCGTAAGATTAGATCAGAGTGCCAAAGAGAGCGTCTGTATGAAAATCTAAATTTGTCAGTGTGTTGGAGAGGCATTAGGACGCAGCTGAGCGCTGTGGAGAGGTTGTGTCTGGGCCACTAAACAAGTCCCGTGTGCTAAGCAACACTGGGTAAGGGCCATCTGTCTCCAGTACCAGAACGTTCAGGCAAAGCAGGCGGGGAAAGAAAAAGAGTTTCATGTCGCAGCTCCCCTGATCAATGGCTATTGATTCTTCACTTATCTCAAATACAGCCTAGCTGATGAGATGTCACACTTCTGACCTCCTGCAGGGAGAGGGGAATGAGGGATGCTAGCTGGGTAGGCATGGTGTTGTGTTACAGATATACTCCATTCACATATACAAAAGGGGAAAATTTTACTTGCATACCTGTAATGTTAAGGAAACAAACATGCAGGCATAATTACACTGAAATTGTATATTCATGCAATGGAAGGCTGCAATTATCCACCCAGTGAACCATCAACTTTTACAGGTTTGATGTGACAAACCTTGCATGGACAGTTACGCTCCTATCCTCTTTACTGTCCATCTTTTAACCTCATCCCACTGTGGCTCTCACTCTCTTGATGCAGACAGACAATTAATAAGTGCTTTGTTGGCCGAATGGATCACATTCACCACAACTGCTGCGCTCAGCAGACAGCTCAAATAAATAAAGAGCAAGCAACCCCTCTAAACTGACAGTCACAAAGATAGATGGATTGCAAAGTCACAATGACCTTTGACAATATCCTATTTTTAAAGCCTTTTTGGGATCTCACATCTAGAGAAAAAGAAGGGGAAAACTAGCTAGAATAGCAGTAACAGTGGCAAGATAATCAACACTTTTCCAAGTGGTAATAAAACAGCAGAAACTCCACAAAAAGCAAGCTCAAGAGCATGCAAATGCTCCATAGCTTACAGATCAAAGAGCTCAATGACAGGAGATTTTACAGAGCATAGGAAGATGATGGTTTGGTACCACAGAAAAATCCCCCACTGTGACTTTGTGCACTGAATGTTAAACACTGGCCAATTTTTCACCTTTTCTATTTACTGTCGCACATTTTTACGTGCAATATTTCATAACTCCTTTGAGTTTCCAATAAATCCTCACTATATTGAGATTTGAATGTGTTGAAAAGCACAATTCAAAGTATTCTTAAGTGCGACAATAAAGAAATATGCGTTTGAATTTCCTTTTGCAGACATGCGTTGGCTATCACTGTCTTTGACTCTGTGCAGATATGTGATGTATTCACTGTGCCTTGACATCTCGAGTAATTGTGTGTAGACAATTATATAGCATACTGCTTGTGAAAGAGAGATTTCATTACACAGACTTTTCTCCAGTATTTCAATATTTTATAAATGTGACACATTTGTGGGTATACCCTTAAAACAGGTTGTTGTTCATGACCCCAGTCTAAATGGTATTGTATGTAACATGTCATTGGAGCCTTAAGATTAAAACAGCATTGATAAACAACAGTTTTGCTTTAATTAGGTAAAAGTAGGAATGCTAGAGAGAAAAATATGTTGTTACAAGTGAAAGTTCTAGATTCAGAATTCTACATGGGTCAGTATTAACATCAAAATATACTCAAAGCATCTAAAGTAAAAGTATTCATTATACAGTGAGGCGGGTCAGGGAGGAGACAGGAGCCTATCCCCTCCCACTGTCATAGTACAAGAAGTTTTATTATCACTGATTAATTATGAATTAGTTTTATCTCTCACTTTAATGTTGAAGCTGGTAATAATTTGACATGATTTGTTTACTACAGAGCACCTCAATCTATAATAATGTAGCACAATTTACTGGTAGCTGTATTATATTAATCAGAAATTTAAAATAAATGTAGTGCCTCTTGACCCAATCCCACTCCCTTGACATGTCCCTGACATCAAGAAGAATAAGCCAGTGTAACATTTATGGAGCTTAGAGACAGGCAGATTTTCTAGTGATGTTAACAATTTGGCTTGTGGAGTACAACCATGTGGTCGAAATAATCACTTTCAGGCAAAAAAAAATACATGAGAGGTGAGCACAAATAGCCTTGAGGGTTTCAGGCGTAATTCTCCATCAGTCAGATCTTTGCTGCGTGTCATATCTGCTCTCTCCCCACAGCTCATATTTGATAAATGGATAAAATACTGAAGAAATACAAATGAATAGATGAAAAGTCATCTAATGATTTCTAATCATTTCACTAAGGGAAATATCTACATAAATATACAGATATGTATTTACTCTGAATCAAATCTTTAACATAACATTTAGAATTTTGGTTTAAGTTACCCACAGGTTGCTCCTCCTGGATTCATGATGTGTAATGTCAACTGTAGCTGGCCTCTGGTGATGAGAGAAATAGAAACTGAACTGCTCAGCTGTTACTCGGTGAGACTGCTCAAATAAATTATTTATTTGAAATGACAGAGTGTGATTCTCTTCTTCGTCTGACCCCGTTTAACCATTATCTGCCTTCTTTGTGGGCAATTTCAAAGGAAATAATACACATTTCATAATGGATAAATTATTAGGAAATGACAGAAAAAGCACAAACTTGCCCAGATTTAGAGCAGAAACCATGGAAATAATTACATTTCTGACTACAGTACTATTCGCTGACAGTGTACACAAAATGAGTGCCCTGATTCCTAATTCGCAGATCATGACTGCTGTGAAATGCAATTAATGGATTCATAATTTATTTAGTGAGCTGTGATGAGCAAGTTCCTGGGAGCTCACTGAGACAGAATGCAGTATACACTCCATACACACTGGGTAAGCACTCGGTGTGTTTCAAAGGATGTGCAAAAAAACAAAAAAGGAACAGTACATCTAAATAATTTTAGATGTAGCTGCAGTTGTGGTTAGAAGTTTACATACAGTCATCCTGGGCTTGGCTGCCATGGCAGTTTTGGACTCTTTAAACAGTTCTTTTTCCAGGGTATACACCCTAACTAATATTTGGTTAAATGTCCCTTGGCAAGATCCTTTTGGTAGCCATCAACAAGCTTCTGGGATAATTTTGGCTTAATAGTTTGGCAGTGGTCCACCTCCTTCATTAGTCCATCCACCTTGTGTAATAGTGTACGAGTATCGCTGGCAGCAAAACAGCCCCAAAGCATAATCCTACCACCGCCATGCTTTGCAAGCTGAACAGTGTTCTTATGTTTGAGACCCTCACCTTTACTCCTCTAAGCATACCTCTTGTCATTGCGGCCAAATAGCTCAATCTTTGTTTCATATAACCATAAAGCTTTTCTCCAGAAGGCATTTGGCTTGACCGTGTGGGCAGATTCAAATTTCAGTCAACCAATTTCAAATGTCAATTTTCATGGCAGGCTTGAACCTTAGTGGTTCCTGAGTTGTCCCTGAACATCCTAACCCAGGGGTGTCCAACTCCAGGCCTCAAGAGCAGGTGTCTTGCAGGTTTTAGATGTGTCCTTGATCCAACACAACTAATTTAAATGGCTAAATTACCTCCTCAACATGTCTTGAAGTTCTCCAGAGGCCTGGTAATGAACTAATCATTTGATCCCGATGTGTTGACCCAGGGTGAGATCTAAAACCTGCAGGACACCGGCCCTTGAGCCCTGGAGTTGGACACCCCTGTCCTAACCAATTCCCTCTTTTCTGATAGTCATAGTTAGGGTCTTCTTTGAGACCTTGGTAGTGACACATCTGAATAACTTGTACTTATGTACAACTGTTTGAACTGATGATCCTGGAATTGTTTGTTATTAGGCTTCTGTGATGGCATACGCCTAAAAGCCTGGTGTGTGTTGGGAAACTAACCAATTTAAAAATTCTCTACCAGTCTTGCCAAGAACAGTGATAAAATATCCAGACAAATTATGGCAGAATGGTGTTGATGTCTGCCAAAAGTGACTTGTCAAGGTGTAACTTTCTAATGTCCTATGTATACTTTTGACCCTGTGTAGGTTATAGAAAATCCTAAATAAATTAAAACTTGTGCACCCTATTCTTATTTTGTTTTTAAGTATTTAAAGAAGTGTTCTGCAAAATCATTCCACCCCGGAAAAGAACAGTAAAAGAAATCATTAAAACCCTGAAATTACACCCATGATTGTGTGTAAAGTTCTGACTACAGCTGTACATTAAAGAATAAAATGGGTTAAACTCCCTGACACACACCAAGTTAAATATAAAATTAAGAACCAAAGGTCTCTTTGGGGTGATACAGATGTCAAAACAGTGACTGAAAAGCCTATTTTGTGGAATGAGTGTCAAGCAGAGGACACGGTCTATCTCTGTTTTTGTTTTGTTTTGCTTGTTCAAAGAGACAGATGCCATGGAAGCAGTCTGAAAAATGTGAGACAGCAAGTTTCCCTGGATGGCTGCCATGTCCCTGCAGGTACAAGAACACGAGGATTTGGGAAGGAAGCAGGACGCAGGTTGGTGATAATTGGGGGTACCCTCTGGAAATCTCTGCTTTGTAGTTAAGCTTTGTTTGAATATGACGCTATTAATGAGGATGTGAGGGAAACACTTGTAAAGCCACAAAGCCGGAATTTATATCAGCTGTACTAACAGAAATGTTTTGCATGCTGTTCATTTAACCACAACTGGCACGCAGTGAGTGATCTGATGAAGTGATGCTGGTGGAAAAAAAATGTAAATACAACTTCAGCTGAAAGATCCTTCAGGGTATTGTGTTCGTTTACAATACAAACCAAATCATCTGTTCAAATCCACAGGAAGAGGTCTAAATATGTAAAGCCTAAACTCAAATGTTCTCCAGCCAAATTATGCTGCCAGATATTTATCCTGTGCAAGGGCCTGATGGGCTGCACAGTGACTCAACTTCCACCCATTCCTGTCTCAGTATAACAAGTGTTTAGGCTGTTTGCCATAAATCATGTCCCTGCCAGATGTTGCCAAGCAACTGATTAATTAGCAGAGCCTCCTGAGTGAGTAACAGTGGAGCCAGTATGGGAGAGCTCATTTCAGTCCCAGTGGTCCAAAGACCCCACCAGCTTTGACACCTTAACGGACATAGAGAGCCATTTATTTTATATCCACAAGGAGACTTTTGAAGGAATACTTGAGTACATGATTTGGGAAATAGCACTTATTTGCTTTCTTACCCAGTGTTAGATGAGAAGGTGATGAGAAGGTGACTTCTGCAGAGTTAGACACAGCAGGTGGTTTGGTTTGATTAATGTCCAAATTTTAAACTGAATACATCTTGTTGTAGCTAATTTCACAAAGTATTATATGCTGGACTAGTTAATCCACTGGTTGCCTGCCAACTGCAGAGTGATGACAATATTCACGTGTTTCTAAATAATATACTTCTTAATTAGTGATTCTTAGAGCTGCTGGTGGAAACTTTATTTTTCCTTTTTTTTACATTTAGTCAGAAAACGCCTGGTTGTCTCTCACTTATGCTTGCAAAAAATAACAACTGGTGATTTAACAGTAGTGAGAGGGTATTAACCTTTTCATCTCACTCTTCACAAGAAAGCAAGTTATCATTATTTCCCAAAATTTCAAACATTTTAACCAAGAGAGGGAAAAATCTATTTATTTAAACACACAGTGCCTTTAAGACGGCTTAATTGCTTATGTAAAGGCAATATATGAAGCTACATTAGGCCTCAGGTACCCAGATCTAGAGACTGGTACGTGATAACCACAGATTGCCAGGGTAAACTGTGTATTTTCCGGTTGATAGATTGCTGGTTGGTGGTAGTGTCAGGTGAAATCAGTCACAAAGTGGCACTGCCCCAAAAACCTCATCCAACCTTGCTTTTGTTGCTAGCAGATTGCCACATTCCTCCATTGTTTGGATGCAGAATTATCTGCAAACACTGGGCAACTACCCAGCAAGTGATGGTGAAACAATAGCAATGCGAGCCAGAAACGAAGTCTTTCCCTTCAAAGTTCATGTAAAAGATGGGCCTTGTTGTGCAACAAACACATTTCAAAAGGGACAACTTTTACTTGTTTACTTGGATTTTTTCCCCCACAGAGACAAATATCCTGCTTCTAAATTTGTTGCCTTTTTTTTTCACAGTAGATAATCAGCAGAGGATGGATGGATGGATGGACGTTCCAATACTCATATTGTAATTTGCTTGCGAAAGTGTCCTAATTTTGCAGTTTTCTTGTGCACCATGGTTTTAAGAATTAGTTACAAATCCAGTAAATATGTGTTTTATTTAAAAAGACTGAAAAGAAAGAATTTCATGAGTAAGTCATGGCATGAGACTGCATATGTACTGGGTGCTGAACAAGGCATCCTATGAAGTAGGCTTTGGCAGTTTGTTGCCAGTGTAAGTGGATGAGAAAAACCTCTTTTCTTTTTTCCCCAATGATCATAGCTGGCTGAGCCGTAGTTGAACAAACATAGCTTGCATTTTCTGTGCCAGAAATGGCCTCAATCCACAGGGCAGTGGGTCACACTTATACATGCGCACAAACACATGAAGACAGATGTTCAAATACTTAACTGACCCAACTCAGACATTATCAGTTCTTCCATGCGGTAGAGTCAAAGCTGTCTAATAGAGGACGGTGGTCATATTTTGATGCCCAACTCCATTTGGGTTAATAAGAGGACTGTAATTAGCTGGGAGGATGGAGAAGGTATATGAACCATGTTAGGAAGCTAAATGGTCCAATTTTCCCAGTCATGTGAATGCCTTTTCCCCACATCACTCTTGGCAGTCAGTGAGGCTAAAAGACACAATTAATCTCCCATGGCTATTATGGACCCAGAAAATAGATGGGGAAAGCACACTGAGACAGAAAGGGGATATGTAATTTGCTGGGGATCACTGCACGTTGGCTGAAACCAGCTATAATTAAAATAGCAGTCAGCAAAAGTTTGACAATTGTGCTATAATTTGTAACGGGATAATTAAATTAACACTTCATAGAGGTGCTTTCTAATTATCTTGTAGTTATACTGTTTTGCGTAGCACATACATACAGTGCTAATTTTATTTAGTTCAGTTTAAGTAGCTGGAATATTTTGACAAATTGCAAAGTAACATATAAGGCAAAACCATTTAAATAAACAGTTCCTTCTTAAAAGATTTTAATGTGTTCAGGAGAGGCACTAAAGAGGAACTTGTGGCATCGTCTGAACTCTGCAGTAAGACACCAGAGACGTTCTACAGGCTTTGATAATACCCTGCCTCTGTGTCTGTGTTGATAATACCTCCCTGTCTGTGTCTATAGAACTCATAATTCCTGTTCTGTCAGACTGGCTCTCGGTAACCATTATTTGTCTTTAGTGGCATGAGCTGGATTTGGCAGACCTGTCACTGCATGCACGCTTGCATACTGTTTGCATGTATCAGTTTTACACATTCCTTAGGATAGATTCAGATCTGTACCACTGTCTTGATCCTGAGCTGAATAACAAATGAACATCTCTGCCGCCTTCAGCTTTAACTCGCTGATTTCCCTGGGCTGGAATTTCTCCTAATAACCAACTGCCTGCCTCCCTCAACACAGCAGCACTGTCAGAGAATGAAAACTCTGATGCCTCAACAACTTGCATGCTGCTGGATGGAGTTTTTTCTCCAACAGATGGCCATTTGCTCAGGGCAATAACAATATCACTGGAATGAGATAGCAGGAATACTAAGCAGTTATGAATTTGGGTTCATTTTCTGTTAATTTTCTGGTCATGACAAGATGTGTTCCTCAGTCTACTGGGTTGCCATGTTTAGTTTTCCTGTGATACCTGTGGGGTTTTTTCCTTTCTGTGTGCTTATTTGTTATTTTTGGCATGCCAACTACCTCTGTTACTTTAGATCTAGATCTTGGCTGTTTTGGGTCCCATTATTTTCTTCCTCAATTTCACAGTTACCTATCTAATCTCATTTTGCAAGGCAATTCAACCTCAGTCTAAGTAGCAGTCTGAGAGTGACATCTCCCAGACTGTTACGTATTGTCCACAGCCTACTTACATTAAAGCAGACATGACTCTTTAATGAAGTGTATACCATTGTAGTAATCCTCTTTACTTTTAATGTAAAAACACATAAGCTCTAACTGTGTATAGATGCTTTAGTGTATTCTAGAGCTTTGGTTGCTTCACAGCACTGAGCCGCTGTAGTTATCCCCTGACACCAGGCATTACCACTGGCATTCTGCTGTCTGACTCAAAGTTCCAATCGGCCAATGAATACCAAATCAGCGCTTTTAAATACAGCCAGGAATACACTGTCAAAAGGAAAAATGGTTCGCCGCCACCCCCACCAACACCACCCCCTATTCATCTGCAGAGTCACATTTCAAAAAAGGCGCAGGGGTTTCAGCTATTCTCATGTTGAACATCTCCCACAGGTGTGGCCGTAACTCTGTCTCGACACACTCTTGCACTTAAGCCCTGGGATGATATCAAACCAAGATCTTAGCACAGGACAGTATTGCAGTATTTGTTTCACACCCACCCACACCCACACACTTAGAGAAGCACACATATGAACTGCTAATCTTGTATTCACCATCATCAACTCTCCAGAATGCACAGATGCGCACAAGCAGAGGCACAAAACCTGACAGCTACGTACACAAGCGTAGTGTGCTCCCAAGTGAGCCCAGCTAACAGACTGTGGAGAGGGAGGTGCAGTGATGCAGAGACATGGGGCCATACACGGAGCTTCAAGTTCACTGCCTGGGAATTATCACATCAAACTTGTATGCCCAATGGTTTTGACAAGCCCAAGGCCAAACCATTAAAGCCTGGTGTAGACAGAAATTACTTCGCAGGGCTATGACTGGGCAATGACTGCTGTTGTGCACCAGTGATTCCCACCAGCCAATAGGAGACAGATTTACACAGGCAACCAGGAAGGAAGTGCTTGTCAAACCAACACAGAGTTAGTGGATATGCTTACTTCATTCACATGCATAGATTAGTTTCATGATGTATTCACACTTTCATCCACTGTGGCATTTTTGAGAATGTGGACTTTGTTCCACAAAACGAATACCGCTGAAATCAGTGTCTTGTTCTATCGGCATATATTTGCATGATATATTCATACAGTAGCTCAGTACACCCTGTAGCACTTGTAGCAGACACTGGAGATATCACGGCTTCAAATAACCATCCTGTTGGAGGAAACTGTTAGCAAGAATGCATTTGAGCCAAATCAAAATTGAAGTGCGAAGAACACATTTATCTCACGGCTACTCTTGCACAATTATAATATTCCAGTTTTACAGAGGAAACATGACTTAATTTGGGAGCATCATTCACTTCCTGTTTTATTCCAAATCTGGGAGCAATCAGACTTAATGATTGGGGGAATGGACAAGAAGAAAAATCCTTCACACCGTCTCAGATTAGAATGTACGTCGCTAACATGAAGTATAAAGCAGCTACGGCTAATAATATACCATTAATTCAGTCGCAGGAGATGAACTAAAGGTTAGATTTTCCATTAAGTCACTGGCATGAACTTAGCTGATGAAAGTGGTGGATCAAACACCTGCTTGATACCAACAGCTGTAAATAACTGTTGGTATTAGTTAAATGTCACTCAAAAAGCCACGCCCCTAATTATGTACACCTTATAGAATTCATTTCATTTACATAGCGGGAATTCTAAAATATAAAAAGTGGCAAATGAGCCAGAGGAGGTTGCTGCCTAGCACTAATTAGCTCAAGTACATTTAAATGAACTGTGAAAGTGCCTAACTTGCATTAGCAAAGTTTTGAGCAGTCTGAAACTATAAAATGTCTTTGTGAAACTGTCCCCATGCGGGCAGGAACATGAAGGCAAAAAGTTCTTCTTTTACATAATTTATTATCAGAGTTCCTCTATAAAAGGGATAATAGGGCAAGAAGATTTTACCAAATTAAATGTGGGGTAAAGAGTATGTTTGTGCCATCCAAGGGGGATTCCTAATGCTATGCAGGTTACAGGACTGGCTTTAATCATGAGAAGGACAGATATGGGTTTCTCTCTAAGCATATTTAAGACCCTACAATGACAGAGAAAAAACCCAAACAATCAAATGGCCCTGGATGAGCAAACACTTGCTGACAGTGGGAAGGAAAAACTCTTTTAACAGGAAGAAACCTCCAGCAGGATCAGGCTAAGGGAGGGAGGGACATTCAGTGCAAAGCATTATTAAAATTATTACAATTTCAGTGGTCACCAGGACATACACAGTGCTTGTGAAGAATCAGCAGTTGGATAATTCATTGACTACCCATAAAGACTATTTTAAAATGCTGTGTCCACAGGAAACGACAGCTGGCCCTACACTACCCTTTTCTCTGATGCAGAATTCTCTCATATTCAGGTGCCAAGTGTCTTTCTTATATTGTTTATGGTACCAGCAAGTCCGCCCTCGATGCCTGGCAATGTGAGCGCTAGAAAGACATAGGGCGCATAATCCTCCTGTTGTACGCTGTGTGTTTTTTCCACACTTGACCTCATAACGACAACGTCTTGTCACTATGGCAACAACTTTGTGTACTACCCCAGAAACCCGCTAAAAACCGAGATTATTTATTAATTTATTTTTACCCCGATATTGTTCCAAATACCTATACTACAGAGACTCCAAGAGCTTCCATATCCGAGGTAGGTTTCCATTTATGACATCGAGTTTTCAGGACACAGTTGTCTGAAACATTTTAGCCTCAAAACGATACAGCATCTAAGCTAACTAATTCTCCCCCAGCTCTTTTCTAGATAGTGCAGCTAGTCCGTGTGAGAATA
>NW_005187428.1:1443499-1448221 GCF_000239375.1 Pundamilia nyererei | reverse complement strand
TATATGTATATCTTATGTAAGACTGCCAAGTTTTCCTGGACAGTTATTAATCAAAGGGATCTGTTGATAAAGTTAACGTAACTGCATGAAACGTTAATGACGGAGAGAGCAGTACTGGTGCCGTCGTGCTGCTCTCATTGTGGTGACAGATGCAGTGGGGTACCAAGCCCACTGCAGGGCTGAGGCGTATGTCTGAAAATGTGAAGGGCTGCAGAAGAGAGAGAGATGAAAGCCGTGGAGGGAAAGAGACACACAAAGTCAGAGAAAGTCACAGACATTTTTGTCTCACTGACTGAAGGGAATGACAGGGAGAGGAGAGGGACCAAAATGAGAAAGTTACACAGAGATGTACCCTTAGTATTTGATGGAAGAGATACAGACAGGAGATGGGGGCGATGGGGGGGAGGCATGGAGGATGAGAGGATGGGAGAACTTTGTCTAGAGCAAACACCGTGGCTTCTCTTTTATTCTCTCTCATGCTGAGTTTGAAAAAAAAAAAAAGTAGTGTTTTAACAGTGAGCTGAGGTAAATGCTGAGATGCATCTCAGGCTTGACATTTCTACTCACTACTTCCTGTGTATTTTTAGAGAGCAAGCGGTGTATTGTGTCTCTGAAACGGGAAGGTAAAATATCTAAAAGGTGACATGAAAAATATTCTAAGCTGTTAAGTCTTAAATGGGCCTAAATCTCACACTTTCTTCCTTCAACACTATCATTATGGAAATTATAAGTGTTGCAGAAAGTCATGAGCATTCCTAAGTTTCATGCGTACTATTTGATTTGCAATTTTTTCAATTCCAAAGAAATGATCAGTCTCCAATTTTTATGGTAGTTCCATTTTAATGGAGAGAGACAAAATATCAACCAAATACACATCACATACAAGTTATGAATTGATTTGCATGTCACTGAGTTTAAAAAAAAAGTATTTGATCTCCCAAGCAATACATCACTTAGTACTTGGTGGAGAAATCACTGTTGGTAAGTACAGCAGTAAGTCGTTTCTTGTAGGTGGTTGCCAGGTTTACACACATCTCAGGAGGTATTTTGGCCCACTAGTCTTTACAGAAGTTAGACCACTCCATGAACTGCTGGAAAACCCTTCAATGACTCATATTCAGTGTTCTGGCTGAGGGAAGTAGGTTCTCATCTAACATTTTACAGTACTCCCATCCATTGGCTCTCAGTGCGGTGAAGTTGTCATGAACCAATAGAAGAAAAACAGCCCCAAAGCATAATATTTCCACCACCATGCTGTGGAGATGGTGTTGGGTCATTCGCAGCATTTCAGTTCCTCCAAGAATCGCAGGTTGACTTTCTTTTGGTGTCATCTGACCACAGCACTTTCTCCCAAGCATTCTCTGAATCATTTAGATGTTCACTGGCAAAGTTAAGACCAGGACCCTGAAAGACCCTTCTTGAGCAGTAGAACATTTGCCGGCAGTGCAAGATTTCAAACCATTACAGTGTAGTGTGTTCTTGTTGACTGTGGTCCCAATTGCTTTCAAATCATTAACACACTCCTCTTGGGTAATTTCGGGTTGATCCACCACCTTTCACCACATTCTCATTATGTTGATGATCTTGTAGCTCATTCCAGCCTTTTGTAGGTCTAAAATCTTGTCCCTGACATCCCTTGACAGCCCTCTCGTCTTACCCACGCTGATAGAGAGGTTTGACAGAAGAAACTGATTGTGTGGACAGGCTTTAGACACATAAGAGTTAAGATCAGAATGATCTGTAATCGGCTGATTAATTATAATCTGTGTTTTACATGGGCAAACAGCCAATCTGTAGGAGCTGGAATTGAGAACAAATAGAGCAATAAGAGTAACAATAAGAGATTGCAAGGCTGTATAATTGTGCACAGGGATAGATGAAGAAAAGCAAGCCCCCCTCCAGGAGAGCTGAAATCCATCAACTCTACCAAGTCTACGCTGCAGGACTGGAAACTTTGAGTGCCCGTGCACTGCTGACGTTCCTCCACAAGGAGCAGAAGGAACTCGCAGCAAATGAAGAAAAAGCAGAGAGTTTGATCGATAGATTTGAGATCAACGAGACAGGTGAGTAAAGGGAGAAATGTGGACAATGTCTTTGGCCTTGCTGTTCATCATCATGGGAAAAAATACTCTATTCTTTGGTGTTGTCACGTAAGGATGCTAATTTAGTTGTAAGAGAATTTAAAGGCTGTGATGCCTGGCTGGCAAAATGAAAGAAGGAAAGAAAAACAAATGGAAGAGTAAGGCACATCAGCCTCAGGCTAATGGACCTGGCTAATGGATGTTCTCCAATGTATTGTGGGCTAATTCACACCAACACAAACAGCAAAACAGAGAAGATAAAAGACTTACAACTAGTCTGTGCCATTAATACACAGAAGCCAGGGCTGTCCAAATTAATCAAATTTTAATTTCAGGTAGACTTTTGTCTTTCACTAATTATCAGAACAAGAGCTGTCGAAACACATACTTTTAGTTTACTAACGTTGAGTTGAGTTCAGTTTTTTAAAATGATTTTGGTGTTACTTCTTCTGAATTATTATTAAGTTCAAGTAAATCAAGTTTCCAGACCTCCATTCTAATTGTACAAGCACAACAAAACTGCAAACATGGCAACTGTGGTGTGAAACATTAAAAACAGTAAATAGGTTTTAAAAGTCTTTCCACTTTATTTCAAAGATATATTTCTGCTCTTTTTAAAGTGTAATAAACCCACTGTTTTGCCCAAGTTTGAGAGTAATTGAATTAAATAAGATTGTCCAATGATGTTCATACAGATTTGCGTCATAATTAAGGATCCCTAACAGAAGACCTCACTTTCTGCCATTCTTTGCATAAACAAATGTGCTCATGTTTTTCTTTTTCTGCACTTGCATGAAAACTGTATCACACATTTCTCTCAACAAACTCAGTTATTCGTAGAGGAATTGCAATTTTTAAAAAAAAAACGTATTAAATCATACCATAGTTGGTGATTTTATTCAAAATAAATCAGAAAATCATCCAAACTGCTAAATGTAAAAGCAGATACAGTTGGTATGAACCATCAGCAGTGTAGCCAGTAAAATCAACCGTTTTCACAGCAGACAGTTTGTCACAGCAGGGAGAGCTCTGATGGTGGTGAAAGATATTTTATTAATGAAGTTAGACATGGCACTGAATCAGCTTACACAATACCAGGAACCCACAGCTGGTTCACCCAAATGAAATGCAGTCTTTTTTTTTCTTTTTTAATTTAATGTCAGATTTCTTTCCATTAAATTCATCATTTGAGCTGACTGTTCAGCTGCATGAGTTTTATTCCCACCTCAGACTAAAGATAATTACAGTACACTTGTGACATCACAATTCATTACCAGCAGAAACTTCACAGAGGCTACATCATGGCTCTGGAGACGCTCCACTGGTCAGTCCTCTGCTGTAATCTAATTTCAAATTTCTAAACAGCTATTTGATGGACTGTCACGAAATTTCACCCAGCTACTTGTGGCTGTAGGAGGATGACTTATAATGACTTTAGTGATTCCCTAACTTTATTATCTAGCATGATCATCAAAGAGGTTTATGAATGGTTTATGAATATCTATAACACACCAGCCGTAACTCTACCAGAGATGTTATAAGAAGGACTATTGTTTTACTATTAAAGTAACATGGTATAGATAGAAATTAAATGCAGTTATCTGGCTTGATTGTAGATGCTGTTCTTCTTCTTTTTTTAATCCTTAAAGATGAAATTTAAGTCTTCTCAATTCCTCCTCTTCCAGCCAGAGAAAACAGCTCAATGACCTTTGAAGGGTTCCTCAGGTACATGGAGTCCAAAGAGTGCTGTGTGTTCAACCAGGCCCACACATCAGTGTACCAGGACATGGACCAGCCTCTTACCAGCTATTTCATCTCCACATCACACAACACCTACCTGACCGGAGATCAGCTAGTAGGGCAAAGTAGCCTGGATGCCTATGTTAGGTAGGGAAGCAATGTTTACATACAGTGTTCCTCTTCACTTAGCAGTATTTTAAAAAGCCTCGCCCAATGCCAGAGGGAGTACTGTGAATATGTTTTAAGGCACTGAAGTTAAATTGAGAATGCTTTGAACAGATTATATCATAAATAGGTTTTAGTGGATAAGTTGAGTATGCTATACCAAGCACAGCAAATGGACACACCCCCCCCCCCCCCCCCCCCCCCACACACACACACACACAAATATAATCAATGTTTGGTGTATCCAACCTTTGCTTTTAAGTTTCAGTGCCCTCTGTCTCTTCATATAATCCAAGACTGACTCTATGAAATGGAGATCAGGGTTCTGTGGGAGATATATCAACAGTTCTTAGACTCTTTGTTCTTCTTGCCTCTGAAGATAGTTTTTTTTATGATTCCTGGTGTATTTGCTGCCTGTATATAAAAGATGGATGTAGTCAATATGACCTTACCCATCGGTTTCTTAATTCTGACTCATCTTTTTGGTCTTCTCCATGTTATTTTTGTATATTTATTTTTTTTGGAGCCAGAAGTGAGCTACTTTAAATGAGAAGAATAGAGTTCTAAGTTATCAGCTAAGGCTTCCAAGCTTGGTTAGCAAACTGTATTCATAAACTGCACGGCTTCATTGCACAGACACACATTCTTTGACAGGTTGTACCACATACTAAGCACTACAGATTTTCCTTCCCACTGTCAACAAGTACTTGCTCATAGGAGGTCTTCTGATTGTCTG